>NW_027593110.1:0-38356 GCF_964213995.1 Mustelus asterias
AGTGTACAGATATCTCCCTGAGAGAGAGAGAGAGAGGACTGAGAGACACCAGTCAGTGTACAGATATCTCCCTGAGAGAGAGAGAGGGGACTGAGAGACACCAGTCAGTGTACAGATATCTCCCTGAGAGAGAGAGAGGGGACTGAGAGACACCAGTCAGTGTACAGATATCTCCCTGAGAGAGAGAGAGGGGACTGAGAGACCCCAGTCAGTGTACAGATATCTCCCTGAGAGAGAGAGAGAGGGACTGAGAGACACCAGTCAGTGTACAGATATCTCCCTGAGAGAGAGAGAGAGAGACTGGCAGACACCAGTCAGTGTACAGATATCTCCCTGAGAGAGAGAGAGGACTGAGAGACACCAGTCAGTGTACAGATATCTCCCTGAGAGAGAGAGGGGACTGAGAGACACCAGTCAGTGGACAGATATCTCCCAGAGAGAGAGAGAGAGGACTGAGAGACACCAGTCAGTGTACAGATATCTCCCTCAGAGAGAGAGAGGGGACTGAGAGACACCAGTCAGTGTACAGATATCTCCCTGAGAGAGAGAGGGACTGAGAGACACCAGTCAGTGTACAGATATCTCCCTGAGAGAGAGAGGGGACTGAGAGACACCAGTCAGTGTACAGATATCTCCCAGAGAGAGAGAGAGGACTGAGAGACACCAGTCAGTGTACAGATATCACCCTGAGAGAGAGAGAGAGGGGACTGAGAGACACCAGTCAGTGGACAGATATCTCCCAGAGAGAGAGAGAGAGGACTGAGAGACACCAGTCAGTGTACAGATATCTCCCTCAGAGAGAGATAGGGGACTGAGAGACACCAGTCAGTGTACAGATATCTCCCTGAGAGAGAGGGGACTGAGAGACACCAGTCAGTGTACAGATATCTCCCCGAGAGAGAGAGAGGGGACTGAGAGACACCAGTCAGTGTACAGATATCTCCCAGAGAGAGAGAGAGAGGACTGAGAGACACCAGTCAGTGTACAGATATCTCCCTGAGAGAGAGAGAGGGGACTGAGAGACACCAGTCAGTGTACAGATATCTCCCTGAGAGAGAGAGAGGGGACAGAGAGAGAGAGGGGACTGAGAGACACCAGTCAGTGTACAGATATCTCCCTGAGAGAGAGAGAGAGGGGACTGAGAGACACCAGTCAGTGTACAGATATCTCCCTGAGAGAGAGAGAGAGGGGACTGAGAGACACCAGTCAGTGTACAGATATCTCCCTGAGAGAGAGAGAGAGGGGACTGAGAGACACCAGTCAGTGTACAGATATCTCCCTGAGAGAGAGAGAGGACTGAGAGACACCAGTCAGTGTACAGATATCTCCCTGAGAGAGAGAGAGGGGACTGAGAGACACCAGTCAGTGTACAGATATCTCCCCGAGAGAGAGAGAGAGGGGACTGAGAGACACCAGTCAGTGTACAGATATCTCCCTGAGAGAGAGAGAGGGGACTGAGAGACACCAGTCAGTGTACAGATATCTCCCCGAGAGAGAGAGAGAGGACTGAGAGACACCAGTCAGTGTACAGATATCTCCCTGAGAGAGAGAGAGGGGGGACTGAGAGACACCAGTCACTGTACAGATATCTCCCTGAGAGAGAGAGAGAGGGGACTGAGAGACACCAGTCAGTGTACAGATATCTCCCTGAGAGAGAGAGAGGGGACTGAGAGACACCAGTCAGTGTACAGATATCTCCCTGAGAGAGAGAGGGGGGGGACTGAGAGACACCAGTCAGTGGACAGATATCTCCCAGAGAGAGAGAGAGGACTGAGAGACACCAGTCAGTGTACAGATATCTCCCCGAGAGAGAGAGAGGACTGAGAGACACCAGTCAGTGTACAGATATCTCCCTGAGAGAGAGAGAGGGGACTGAGAGACACCAGTCAGTGGACAGATATCTCCCTGAGAGAGAGAGGGGACTGAGAGACACCAGTCAGTGTACAGATATCTCCCTGAGAGAGAGAGAGAGAGGACTGAGAGACACCAGTCAGTGTACAGATATCTCCCTGAGAGAGAGAGAGAGGACTGAAAGACACCAGTCAGTGTACAGATATCTCCCTGAGTGAGAGAGAGGGGACTGAGAGACACCAGTCAGTGTACAGATATCTCCCCGAGAGAGAGAGAGGGGACTGAGAGACACCAGTCAGTGTACAGATATCTCCCTGAGAGAGAGAGGGGACTGAGAGACACCAGTCAGTGTACAGATATCTCCCTGAGTGAGAGAGAGGGGACTGAGAGACACCAGTCAGTGTACAGATATCTCCCTGAGAGAGAGAGAGGGGACTGAGAGACACCAGTCAGTGTACAGATATCTCCCCGAGAGAGAGAGAGGGGACTGAGAGACACCAGTCAGTGTACAGATATCTCCCTGAGAGAGAGAGGGGACTGAGAGACACCAGTCAGTGTACAGATATCTCCCTGAGAGAGAGACAGGGGGGGACTGAGAGACACCAGTCAGTGTACAGATATCTCCCTGAGAGAGAGAGAGGGGACTGAGAGACACCAGTCAGTGTACAGATATCTCCCTGAGAGAGAGGAGGGGACTGAGAGACACCAGTCAGTGTACAGATATCTCCCTGAGAGAGAGAGAGGGACTGAGAGACACCAGTCAGTGTACAGATATCTCCCTGAGAGAGAGAGAGGGGACTGAGAGACACCAGTCAGTGTACAGATATCTCCCTGAGAGAGAGAGGGGGACTGAGAGACACCAGTCAGTGTACAGATATCTCCCTGAGAGAGAGAGAGGGGACTGAGAGACACCAGTCAGTGTACAGATATCTCCCTGAGAGAGAGAGAGGGGACTGAGAGACACCAGTCAGTGTACAGATATCTCCTCGAGAGAGAGAGAGAGGGGACTGAGAGACACCAGTCAGTGTACAGATATCTCCCTGAGAGAGAGGGGGGACTGAGAGACACCAGTCAGTGTACAGATATCTCCCTGAGAGAGAGAGAGGGGACTGAGAGACACCAGTCAGTGTACAGATATCTCCCTGAGAGAGAGAGAGGGGACTGAGAGACACCAGTCAGTGTACAGATATCTCCCTGAGAGAGAGAGAGAGGGACTGAGAGACACCAGTCAGTGTACAGATATCTCCCTGAGAGAGAGAGAGGGGACTGAGAGACACCAGTCAGTGTACAGATATCTCCCTGAGAGAGAGAGAGGGACTGAGAGACACCAGTCAGTGTACAGATATCTCCCTGAGTGAGAGAGAGGGGACTGAGAGACACCAGTCAGTGTACAGATATCTCCCTGAGAGAGAGAGAGGGGACTGAGAGACACCAGTCAGTGTACAGATATCTCCTGATGGGTATAGAGAGGGGACTGAGAGACACCAGTCAGTGTACAGATATCTCCCTGAGAGAGAGAGGGGACTGAGAGACACCAGTCAGTGTACAGATATCTCCCTGAGAGAGAGACAGGGGGGGACTGAGAGACACCAGTCAGTGTACAGATATCTCCCTGAGAGAGAGAGAGGGGACTGAGAGACACCAGTCAGTGTACAGATATCTCCCTGAGAGAGAGGGGGACTGAGAGACACCAGTCAGTGTACAGATATCTCCCTGAGAGAGAGAGAGGGGACTGAGAGACACCAGTCAGTGTACAGATATCTCCCTGAGAGAGAGAGAGGGGACTGAGAGACACCAGTCAGTGTACAGATATCTCCCTGAGAGAGAGGGGGGACTGAGAGACACCAGTCAGTGTACAAATATCTCCCTGAGAGAGAGAGAGGGGACTGAGACACACCAGTCAGTGTACAGATATCTCCCTGAGTGAGAGAGAGGGGACTGAGAGACACCAGTCAGTGTACAGATATCTCCCTGAGAGAGAGAGAGGGGACTGAGAGACACCAGTCAGTGTACAGATATCTCCCTGAGAGAGAGGGGGGACTGAGAGACACCAGTCAGTGTACAGATATCTCCCTGAGAGAGAGAGAGGGGACTGAGAGACACCAGTCAGTGTACAGATATCTCCCTGAGAGAGAGAGAGAGAGGACTGAGAGACACCAGTCAGTGTACAGATATCTCCCTGAGAGAGAGAGAGAGAGGACTGAGAGACACCAGTCAGTGTACAGATATCTCCCTGAGTGAGAGAGAGGGGACTGAGAGACACCAGTCAGTGTACAGATATCTCCCTGAGAGAGAGAGAGGGGACTGAGAGACACCAGTCAGTGTACAGATATCTCCCCGAGAGAGAGAGAGGGGACTGAGAGACACCAGTCAGTGTACAGATATCTCCCTGAGAGAGAGAGGGGACTGAGAGACACCAGTCAGTGTACAGATATCTCCCTGAGAGAGAGACAGGGGGGGACTGAGAGACACCAGTCAGTGTACAGATATCTCCCTGAGAGAGAGAGAGGGGACTGAGAGACACCAGTCAGTGTACAGATATCTCCCTGAGAGAGAGGGGGGACTGAGAGACACCAGTCAGTGTACAGATATCTCCCTGAGAGAGAGAGAGGGGACTGAGAGACACCAGTCAGTGTACAGATATCTCCCTGAGAGAGAGAGAGAGGACTGAGAGACACCACTCAGTGTACAGATATCTCCCTGAGAGAGAGAGAGGGGGCTGAGAGACACCAGTCAGTGTACAGATATCTCCCTGAGAGAGAGGGGGGACTGAGAGACACCAGTCAGTGTACAAATATCTCCCTGAGAGAGAGAGAGGGGACTGAGACACACCAGTCAGTGTACAGATATCTCCCTGAGTGAGAGAGAGGGGACTGAGAGACACCAGTCAGTGTACAGATATCTCCCTGAGAGAGAGAGAGGGGACTGAGAGACACCAGTCAGTGTACAGATATCTCCCTGAGAGAGAGGGGGGACTGAGAGACACCAGTCAGTGTACAGATATCTCCCTGAGAGAGAGAGAGGGGACTGAGAGACACCAGTCAGTGTACAGATATCTCCCTGAGAGAGAGAGAGAGAGGACTGAGAGACACCAGTCAGTGTACAGATATCTCCCTGAGAGAGAGAGAGAGAGGACTGAGAGACACCAGTCAGTGTACAGATATCTCCCTGAGAGAGAGAGAGGGGACTGAGAGACACCAGTCAGTGTACAGATATCTCCCTGAGAGAGAGAGAGGGGACTGAGAGACACCAGTCAGTGTACAGATATCTCCCTGAGAGAGAGAGAGGGGACTGAGAGACACCAGTCAGTGTACAGATATCTCCCTGAGAGAGAGAGAGAGAGGACTGAGAGACACCAGTCAGTGTACAGATATCTCCCTGAGAGAGAGAGAGAGAGGACTGGCAGACACCAGTCAGTGTACAGATATCTCCCTGAGAGAGAGAGAGGACTGAGAGACACCAGTCAGTGTACAGATATCTCCCTGAGAGAGAGGGGAATGAGAGACACCAGTCAGTGGACAGATATCTCCCAGAGAGAGAGAGAGAGGACTGAGAGACACCAGTCAGTGTACAGATATCTCCCTCAGAGAGAGATAGGGGACTGAGAGACACCAGTCAGTGTACAGATATCTCCCTGAGAGAGAGGGGACTGAGAGACACCAGTCAGTGTACAGATATCTCCCCGAGAGAGAGAGAGGGGACTGAGAGACACCAGTCAGTGTACAGATATCTCCCAGAGAGAGAGAGAGAGGACTGAGAGACACCAGTCAGTGTACAGATATCTCCCTGAGAGAGAGAGAGGGGACTGAGAGACACCAGTCAGTGTACAGATATCTCCCTGAGAGAGAGAGAGGGGACAGAGAGAGAGAGGGGACTGAGAGACACCAGTCAGTGTACAGATATCTCCCTGAGAGAGAGAGAGGACTGAGAGACACCAGTCAGTGTACAGATATCTCCCTGAGAGAGAGAGAGGGGACTGAGAGACACCAGTCAGTGTACAGATATCTCCCCGAGAGAGAGAGAGAGAGGGGACTGAGAGACACCAGTCAGTGTACAGATATCTCCCTGAGAGAGAGAGAGGGGACTGAGAGACACCAGTCAGTGTACAGATATCTCCCCGAGAGAGAGAGAGAGGACTGAGAGACACCAGTCAGTGTACAGATATCTCCCTGAGAGAGAGAGAGGGGGGGACTGAGAGACACCAGTCACTGTACAGATATCTCCCTGAGAGAGAGAGAGAGGGGACTGAGAGACACCAGTCAGTGTACAGATATCTCCCTGAGAGAGAGAGAGGGGACTGAGAGACACCAGTCAGTGTACAGATATCTCCCTGAGAGAGAGAGGGGGGGGACTGAGAGACACCAGTCAGTGGACAGATATCTCCCAGAGAGAGAGAGAGGACTGAGAGACACCAGTCAGTGTACAGATATCTCCCCGAGAGAGAGAGAGGACTGAGAGACACCAGTCAGTGTACAGATATCTCCCTGAGAGAGAGAGAGGGAACTGAGAGACACCAGTCAGTGGACAGATATCTCCCTGAGAGAGAGAGGGGACTGAGAGACACCAGTCAGTGTACAGATATCTCCCTGAGAGAGAGAGAGAGAGGACTGAGAGACACCAGTCAGTGTACAGATATCTCCCTGAGAGAGAGAGAGAGAGGACTGAGAGACACCAGTCAGTGTACAGATATCTCCCCGAGAGAGAGAGAGAGAGGACTGAGAGACACCAGTCAGTGTACAGATATCTCCCTGAGAGAGAGAGAGGGGACTGAGAGACACCAGTCAGTGTACAGATATCTCCCCGAGAGAGAGAGAGAGGACTGAGAGACACCAGTCAGTGTACAGATATCTCCCTGAGAGAGAGAGAGGGGGGGACTGAGAGACACCAGTCAGTGTACAGATATCTCCCTGAGAGAGAGAGAGGGAACTGAGAGACACCAGTCAGTGGACAGATATCTCCCTGAGAGAGAGAGAGAGGACTGAGAGACACCAGTCAGTGTACAGATATCTCCCTGAGAGAGAGAGAGAGAGGACTGAGAGACACCAGTCAGTGTACAGATATCTCCCCGAGAGAGAGAGAGAGGGGACTGAGAGACACCAGTCAGTGTACAGATATCTCCCTGAGAGAGAGAGGGGGGGACTGAGAGACACCAGTCAGTGGACAGATATCTCCCAGAGAGAGAGAGAGGACTGAGAGACACCAGTCAGTGTACAGATATCTCCCCGAGAGAGAGAGAGGACTGAGAGACACCAGTCAGTGTACAGATATCTCCCTGAGAGAGAGAGAGGGAACTGAGAGACACCAGTCAGTGGACAGATATCTCCCTGAGAGAGAGAGGGGACTGAGAGACACCAGTCAGTGTACAGATATCTCCCTGAGAGAGAGAGAGAGAGGACTGAGAGACACCAGTCAGTGTACAGATATCTCCCTGAGAGAGAGAGAGAGAGGACTGAAAGACACCAGTCAGTGTACAGATATCTCCCTGAGTGAGAGAGAGGGGACTGAGAGACACCAGTCAGTGTACAGATATCTCCCCGAGAGAGAGAGAGGGGACTGAGAGACACCAGTCAGTGTACAGATATCTCCCTGAGAGAGAGAGGGGACTGAGAGACACCAGTCAGTGTACAGATATCTCCCTGAGAGAGAGGGGACTGAGAGACACCAGTCAGTGTACAGATATCTCCCTGAGAGAGAGACAGGGGGGGACTGAGAGACACCAGTCAGTGTACAGATATCTCCCTGAGAGAGAGAGAGGGGACTGAGAGACACCAGTCAGTGTACAGATATCTCCCTGAGAGAGAGGGGGGACTGAGAGACACCAGTCAGTGTACAGATATCTCCCTGAGAGAGAGAGAGGGGACTGAGAGACACCAGTCAGTGTACAGATATCTCCCTGAGAGAGAGAGAGGGGACTGAGAGACACCAGTCAGTGTACAGATATCTCCCTGAGAGAGAGGGGGGACTGAGAGACACCAGTCAGTGTACAGATATCTCCCTGAGAGAGAGAGAGGGGACTGAGACACACCAGTCAGTGTACAGATATCTCCCTGAGTGAGAGAGAGGGGACTGTGAAACACCAGTCAGTGTCCAGATATCTCCCTGAGAGAGAGAGAGGGGACTGAGAGACACCAGTCAGCGTACAGATATCTCCCTGAGAGAGAGGGGGGACTGAGAGACACCAGTCAGTGTACAGATATCTCCCTGAGAGAGAGAGAGGGGACTGAGAGACACCAGTCAGTGTACAGATATCTCCCTGAGAGAGAGAGAGAGAGGACTGAGAGACACCAGTCAGTGTACAGATATCTCCCTGAGAGAGAGAGAGGACTGAGAGACACCAGTCAGTGTACAGATATCTCCCTGAGAGAGAGAGAGGACTGAGAGACACCAGTCAGTGTACAGATATCTCCCTGAGAGAGAGAGAGGGGACTGAGAGACACCAGTCAGTGTACAGATATCTCCCTGAGAGAGAGAGAGAGAGGACTGAGAGACACCAGTCAGTGTACAGATATCTCCCTGAGAGAGAGAGAGAGAGGACTGGCAGACACCAGTCAGTGTACAGATATCTCCCTGAGAGAGAGAGAGGACTGAGAGACACCAGTCAGTGTACAGATATCTCCCTGAGAGAGAGGGGAATGAGAGACACCAGTCAGTGGACAGATATCTCCCAGAGAGAGAGAGAGAGGACTGAGAGACACCAGTCAGTGTACAGATATCTCCCTCAGAGAGAGATAGGGGACTGAGAGACACCAGTCAGTGTACAGATATCTCCCTGAGAGAGAGGGGACTGAGAGACACCAGTCAGTGTACAGATATCTCCCCGAGAGAGAGAGAGGGGACTGAGAGACACCAGTCAGTGTACAGATATCTCCCAGAGAGAGAGAGAGAGGCCTGAGAGACACCAGTCAGTGTACAGATATCTCCCTGAGAGAGAGAGAGGGGACTGAGAGACACCAGTCAGTGTACAGATATCTCCCTGAGAGAGAGAGAGGGGACAGAGAGAGAGAGGGGACTGAGAGACACCAGTCAGTGTACAGATATCTCCCTGAGAGAGAGAGAGTGGGGACTGAGAGACACCAGTCAGTGTACAGATATCTCCCTGAGAGAGAGAGAGAGGGGACTGAGAGACACCAGTCAGTGTACAGATATCTCCCTGAGAGAGAGAGAGAGGGGACTGAGAGACACCAGTCAGTGTACAGATATCTCCCTGAGAGAGAGAGAGAGGACTGAGAGACACCAGTCAGTGTACAGATATCTCCCTGAGAGAGAGAGAGAGAGGACTGAGAGACACCAGTCAGTGTACAGATATCTCCCCGAGAGAGAGAGAGAGGGGACTGAGAGACACCAGTCAGTGTACAGATATCTCCCTGAGAGAGAGAGGGGGGGACTGAGAGACACCAGTCAGTGGACAGATATCTCCCAGAGAGAGAGAGAGGACTGAGAGACACCAGTCAGTGTACAGATATCTCCCCGAGAGAGAGAGAGGACTGAGAGACACCAGTCAGTGTACAGATATCTCCCTGAGAGAGAGAGAGGGAACTGAGAGACACCAGTCAGTGGACAGATATCTCCCTGAGAGAGAGAGGGGACTGAGAGACACCAGTCAGTGTACAGATATCTCCCTGAGAGAGAGAGAGAGAGGACTGAGAGACACCAGTCAGTGTACAGATATCTCCCTGAGAGAGAGAGAGAGAGGACTGAAAGACACCAGTCAGTGTACAGATATCTCCCTGAGTGAGAGAGAGGGGACTGAGAGACACCAGTCAGTGTACAGATATCTCCCCGAGAGAGAGAGAGGGGACTGAGAGACACCAGTCAGTGTACAGATATCTCCCTGAGAGAGAGAGGGGACTGAGAGACACCAGTCAGTGTACAGATATCTCCCTGAGAGAGAGGGGACTGAGAGACACCAGTCAGTGTACAGATATCTCCCTGAGAGAGAGACAGGGGGGGACTGAGAGACACCAGTCAGTGTACAGATATCTCCCTGAGAGAGAGAGAGGGGACTGAGAGACACCAGTCAGTGTACAGATATCTCCCTGAGAGAGAGGGGGGACTGAGAGACACCAGTCAGTGTACAGATATCTCCCTGAGAGAGAGAGAGGGGACTGAGAGACACCAGTCAGTGTACAGATATCTCCCTGAGAGAGAGAGAGGGGACTGAGAGACACCAGTCAGTGTACAGATATCTCCCTGAGAGAGAGGGGGGACTGAGAGACACCAGTCAGTGTACAGATATCTCCCTGAGAGAGAGAGAGGGGACTGAGACACACCAGTCAGTGTACAGATATCTCCCTGAGTGAGAGAGAGGGGACTGTGAGACACCAGTCAGTGTCCAGATATCTCCCTGAGAGAGAGAGAGGGGACTGAGAGACACCAGTCAGCGTACAGATATCTCCCTGAGAGAGAGGGGGGACTGAGAGACACCAGTCAGTGTACAGATATCTCCCTGAGAGAGAGAGAGGGGACTGAGAGACACCAGTCAGTGTACAGATATCTCCCTGAGAGAGAGAGAGAGAGGACTGAGAGACACCAGTCAGTGTACAGATATCTCCCTGAGAGAGAGAGAGAGAGAGAGAGGACTGAGAGACACCAGTCAGTGTACAGATATCTCCCTGAGAGAGAGAGAGGACTGAGAGACACCAGTCAGTGTACAGATATCTCCCTGAGAGAGAGAGAGGGGACTGAGAGACACCAGTCAGTGTACAGATATCTCCCTGAGAGAGAGAGAGAGAGGACTGAGAGACACCAGTCAGTGTACAGATATCTCCCTGAGAGAGAGAGAGAGAGGACTGGCAGACACCAGTCAGTGTACAGATATCTCCCTGAGAGAGAGAGAGGACTGAGAGACACCAGTCAGTGTACAGATATCTCCCTGAGAGAGAGAGAGGGGAATGAGAGACACCAGTCAGTGGACAGATATCTCCCAGAGAGAGAGAGAGAGGACTGAGAGACACCAGTCAGTGTACAGATATCTCCCTCAGAGAGAGATAGGGGACTGAGAGACACCAGTCAGTGTACAGATATCTCCCTGAGAGAGAGGGGACTGAGAGACACCAGTCAGTGTACAGATATCTCCCCGAGAGAGAGAGAGGGGACTGAGAGACACCAGTCAGTGTACAGATATCTCCCAGAGAGAGAGAGAGAGGCCTGAGAGACACCAGTCAGTGTACAGATATCTCCCTGAGAGAGAGAGAGGGGACTGAGAGACACCAGTCAGTGTACAGATATCTCCCTGAGAGAGAGAGAGGGGACAGAGAGAGAGAGGGGACTGAGAGACACCAGTCAGTGTACAGATATCTCCCTGAGAGAGAGAGAGTGGGGACTGAGAGACACCAGTCAGTGTACAGATATCTCCCTGAGAGAGAGAGAGAGGGGACTGAGAGACACCAGTCAGTGTACAGATATCTCCCTGAGAGAGAGAGAGAGGGGACTGAGAGACACCAGTCAGTGTACAGATATCTCCCTGAGAGAGAGAGAGAGGACTGAGAGACACCAGTCAGTGTACAGATATCTCCCTGAGAGAGAGAGAGAGAGGACTGAGAGACACCAGTCAGTGTACAGATATCTCCCCGAGAGAGAGAGAGAGGGGACTGAGAGACACCAGTCAGTGTACAGATATCTCCCTGAGAGAGAGAGGGGGGGGGGACTGAGAGACACCAGTCAGTGGACAGATATCTCCCAGAGAGAGAGAGAGGACTGAGAGACACCAGTCAGTGTACAGATATCTCCCCGAGAGAGAGAGAGGACTGAGAGACACCAGTCAGTGTACAGATATCTCCCTGAGAGAGAGAGAGGGAACTGAGAGATACCAGTCAGTGGACAGATATCTCCCTGAGAGAGAGAGGGGACTGAGAGACACCAGTCAGTGTACAGATATCTCCCTGAGAGAGAGAGGGGACTGAGAGACACCAGTCAGTGGACAGATATCTCCCTGAGAGAGAGAGGGGACTGAGAGACACCAGTCAGTGTACAGATATCTCCCTGAGAGAGAGAGAGAGGGGACTGAGAGACACCAGTCAGTGTACAGATATCTCCCTGAGAGAGAGAGAGAGGGGACTGAGAGACACCAGTCAGTGTACAGATATCTCCCTGAGAGAGAGAGGGGACTGAGAGACACCAGTCAGTGTACAGATATCTCCCTGAGAGAGAGAGAGGGGACTGAGAGACACCAGTCAGTGTCCAGATATCTCCCTGAGAGAGAGAGAGAGGGGACTGAGAGACACCAGTCAGTGTACAGATATCTCCCTGAGAGAGAGAGAGGGGACTGAGAGACACCAGTCAGTGTACAGATATGTCCCTGAGAGAGAGAGAGGGGACTGAGAGACACCAGTCAGTGTACAGATATCTCCCTGAGAGAGAGAGAGGGGACTGAGAGACACCAGTCAGTGTCCAGATATCTCCCTGAGAGAGAGAGGGGACTGAGAGACACCAGTCAGTGTACAGATATCTCCCTGAGAGAGAGAGAGGGGACTGAGAGACACCAGTCAGTGTACAGATATCTCCCTGAGAGAGAGAGAGAGAGGACTGAGAGACACCAGTCAGTGTACAGATATCTCCCCGAGAGAGTGAGGGGACTGAGAGACACCAGTCAGTGTACAGATATCTCCCAGAGAGAGAGAGAGGGGACTGAGAGACACCAGTCAGTGTACAGATATCTCCCTGAGAGAGAGAGAGGACTGAGAGACACCAGTCAGTGTACAGATATCCCCCTGAGAGAGAGAGAGGGGACTGAGAGACACCAGTCAGTGGACAGATATCTCCCTGAGAGAGAGGACTGAGAGACACCAGTCAGTGTACAGATATCTCCCTGAGGGGCTGAGTGTAAGAGGAATTTTCTGAAGGGTTTTCCCCTGGGGGTGCCGTGTATTTGTTGAACCTCAATCAACCAATCCATAGACTGCGAAAGACAGCATATATTTAAAGAACGCGGAGGAATTTATTTGCTAATGCATTGCATCAGGAGAGAGAGACAGTCACTGGGGGTTGGCTGTGCTCTCTGACCGAGTATTGCCCGGTAAAATTATTGTATCATTCTCAACATTTCAATATCCCGCCCAGTCTCGTCAATCAGACTGGAGAGCCCAGTCACAATATTCCACATTATTTCCTTAACCAACCACATTCCACCTGTCAACAGGAATAGGAGACGATTCGCTTCGTGCCCATGTAGGATCCTTCCCCTTTACCTGGGAAACCTAACCCAGTCACCAAGGCCATCATTAACATCTGTGACCTTTAATTGTTGAAATGAGTCACTCTTTCGCTGGAACCTGGGCCTCCTTTACCAGCTTGAGAGACCGCCCCAGCCTCGCGACCCATGAACGAACCCCCTCCCTTACATACCAGGCCTGTGGTTAAACCTTCGCCTTTCGCATACCCAGAAACAGAGAAGAGAAGCTGCCTTTCTGTGCTCCATTGTATTGACGGAATTTGGTCTGTCTCCCACTGTGTTTCCCATCATGCTGCATTCGGAACAAAGTTGGCCAAGGCGCACAAGGCAGGGTTGAAAATACAGTTGAAGCTGATCATACTTGGTTAATGTGTGGGTGTGCAGTTTATAACACCTTTGCAGTTTATAATATCTTTCTATATATTGTTCCATGCACATTGTGAATTCTCACTATATATATAGAAGGCACTTTATAATGACCTTAACCTAGTCTACTTATTCTGGTAAAACTAAAATGAAGGGCCTGACACTACGATTCCAAACTACCCCCCATCAGTCCCTGCTTTTGGCCCTTGGCTATCGCCCGGGATAAGGCCACTAAATAGAAGTGTCCCAATACTTGTTCCTGTGTCCTGAAGGATGACTGGCCCCTTGGTATCCTTGCTTGCTCAACTTAACTGCCATCACTGGGACCATGCCTTCTGTGGACTTGGACAACCTTGCACAGGCACACTTAACTACATTGACAAGCACCGTCAATGCCAAGATCACCTTGAGGAATATTGCAATCCCTTGTAGGATTGATGTTCCCAAGGAGCCCAGCCAGCCTGAGAGCCAAACACCTCAGGTAAATGGTTCAGGGTCTTTGAGTTTCCCCACCTCTTCCCCCACAAGGGCGGCACGGTAGCACAGTGGGTTAGCACTGCTGCTTCACAGCTCCAGGGTCCCGGGTTCGATTCCCAGCTCGGGTCACTGTCTGTGTGGAGTTTGCACATTCTCCTCGTGTCTGCGTGGGTTTCCTCCGGGTGCTCCGGTTTCCTCCCACAGTCCAAAGATGTGCGGGTTAGGTTGATTGGCCAGGTTAAAAAAAATTGCCCCTTAGAGTCCTGGGATGCGTAGGTTAGAGGGATTAGCGGGTAAAATATGTGGGGGTAGGGCCTGGGTGGGATTGTGGTCGGTGCAGACTCGATGGGCCGAATGGCCTCCTTCTGCACTGTAGGGTTTCTATGATTCTATGATTTCCTGATATGATTAACCAGAGTAGTTATATTTTCTGAACCCTCTGGTATATCCATCTCAGCCCCCTCCGATGGCCCTCGCATTTCAGATGCCAGGTTCCAGCCACAGTGATTCACTGCACGTGGTGTCAAGAAACAGGTGGAGGCACTGGATACTGCAAAGGCAAAAGGGCGCTGATAACATTCCAGCAACAGTACTGAAGACCTGTGCTCTCGAACTTGCTGTTTCCCTAGCCAAGCTCTTCCAGTCCAGTTTCAACACTGGCATCTAACCAGCAATGTGGACAACTGTCCAGGTATGTCCTGCCCACCCGAAACAGGACAAATCCAACTCGGCCAATTACTGCCTCATCAGGAATACAGATCCATCAGCTGAGGCGAGACAGTAAGTGGTGATCAGCTGTAGGTTTCTTTGTCCATGTTTACCCGAGAGCCACGAGACTTCATGGGATGCAGATTCGATGTTGAGAACTCCTGGGGCAACTCCATTTCAATTGTACACCACTGTTCCGCCAGCTCCGCTGGATCTGTCCATATTTTGGGACATTTGAGCCATTTGCTCACCCTGGAAGCTTGATGCTGATGAGGAGCAACACAAGAGGTCAGCTGACCGATTAGATTTCAAAATACTTGGCAGTTAACTGTCAACTAGAGCATTCTCCACACCAATGCTCTGCCAATAAGAGTTCACTTGCGAACCAATGAGCGCACTCTTCTAATACAGTCCAAACGATTGTATTTCCCTTACTTTGGCATTCTTGTCAAGATCACTGATGAGAGACGAGTGTGAAAACTTTGCCATCTCTATTTTTCAGCAAAATCAAATGACGTCTTAACGAACATTTCTTATTCACAGATGTCAAATACTTTATGGAACGTGAAACAAAGGGAGGACAAAGTGCAAGAATTTCAAAATTACCTCCAAGAGCAGGTACGTAAGTCGTCAATTTGAAACACAAGGGTCGGACCTGATTGTGTGCCTTACTGAGGCTCTGGGTGTTGACGGGGACAGTGTACAGGGAACGTTCCTCTGAAGCTGGATGAGGGGAGGTGATGGCAGAGCGGTTATATCATCAGACCATTCATCCAGAAGGTCAGCTCATGTTCTGGAGGCCCCGGGTTTAAATTCTGTCACAGCAGCTGGTGGAATCTGAATTCAACAAGAATAATCTGGGATTAAGAATCTATTTCGGACCGTGAAACCACTGTCGTTTGTCGGAAAAACACATCTGGTTCCCGTTCGGGAAGGAAGTCTGCCGGCCTTACCCCGGTCTGGCCTACATGTGACTCCAGAGACACAGCCAATGTGGTTGACTCTCAACTGCCCTCCAAGGGCAACCAGGGATGGGCAATAAATCCTGGACTAGCCAGCGATGCCCATGTCCAACAAATCAATTTTAAACATGGCATCTTTTAACAGTGTAGGTGTTCTCTGTATCTAACCCCGTGCTGTACCTGTCCTGGGAGTGTTTGATGGGGACAGTGTAGAGGGAGCTTTACTCTGTATCTAACCCCGTGCTGTACCTGTCCTGGGAGTGTTTGATGGGGACAGTGTAGAGGGAGCTTTACTCTGTATCTAACCCCGTGCTGTACCTGTCCTGGGGGTGTTTGATGGGGAGAGTGTAGAGGGAGCTTTACTCTGTATCTAACCCCGTGCTGTACCTGTCCTGGGAGTGTTTGATGGGGGACAGTGTAGAGGGAGCTTTACTCTGTATCTAACCCCGTGCTGTCCCTGTCCTGGGAGTGTTTGATGGGGACAATGTAGAGGGAGCTTTACTCTGTATCTAACCCCGTGCTGTACCTGTCCTGGGAGTGTTTGATGGGGGACAGTGTAGAGGGAGCTTTACTCTGTATCTAACCCCGTGCTGTACCAGTCCTGGGAGTGTTTGATGGGAGACTGTGCAGACGGACCTTTACTCTGTATCTAACCCCGTGCTATACCTGTCCTGGGAGTGTTTGTTGGGGGACAGTGTAGAGGGAGCTTCACTCTGGATCGAACCCCGTGCTGTACCTGTCCTGGGAGTGTTTGATGGGGGACAGTGTCGAGAGAGCTTCACTCTATATCTAACCCCGTGCTGTACTTGTCCTGGGAGTGTTTGATGGGGGACAGTGCAGAGGGAACTTTACTCTGTATCTAAACCGTGCTGTACCTGTCCTGGGAGTGTCTGATGGGGACAGTGTAGAGGGAGCTTTACTCTGTATCTCTCCCCATGCTGGACATATCCTGGGAGTGTTTGATGGGGGACAGTGTCAAGAGAGCTTCACTCTGTAACGAACCCTGTGCTGTACCTGTCCTGGGAGTGTTTGATGGGGGACAGTGTAGAGGGAGCTTTACTCTGTGTCTAACCCCGTGCTGTACCTGTCCTGGGAGTGTTTGATGGGGGACAGTGTAGAGGGAGCTTTACTCTGTGTCTAACCCCGTGCTGTACCTGTCCTGGGAGTGTTTGATGGGGACAGTGTAGAGGGGGCTTTACTCTGCATCTCACCCTGTGCTGAACCTGTCCTGGGAGTGTTTGATGGGGACAGTGTGGAGGGAGCTTAACTCTGTATCTAACCCCGTGCTGTACCTGTCCTGGGAGTGTTTGATGGGGGACAGTGCAGAGGGAGCTTTACTCTGTATCTAACCACGTGCTGTACCTGTCCTGGGAGTGATGGATGGGGGACAGTGTCGAGGGAGCTTTACTCTGTATCTAACCCCGTGCTGTCCCTGTCCTGGGGGTGTTTGATGGGGGACAGTGTAGAGGGGGCTTTACTCTGCATCTCACCCCGTGCTGAACCTGTCCTAGGAGTGTTTGATGGGGGACAGTGTAGAGGGAGCTTTACTCTGTATCTAACCCCGTGCTGTACCTGTCCTGGGAGTGTTTGAGGGGGGACAGTGTCGAGGGAGCTTTACTCTGCATCTAACCCCGTGCTGAACCTGTCCTGGGAGTGTTTGATGGGGGACAGTGTAGAGGGAGCTTTACTCTGTATCTAACCCCGTGCTGTACCTGTCCTGGGAGTGTTTGATGGGGGACAGTGTAGAGGGAGCTTTACTCTGTATCTAACCCCGTGCTGTACCTGTCCTGGGAGTGTTTGATGGGGGACAGTGTCGAGGGAGCTTTACTCTGCATCGAACCCCGTGCTGTACCTGTCCTGGGAGTGTTTGATGGGGACAGTGTAGAGGGAGCTTTACTCTGTATCTAACCCCGTGCTGTACCTGTCCTGGGAGTGTTTGATGGGGACAGTGTAGAGGGAGCTTTACTCTGTATCTAACCCCGTGCTGTACCTGTCCTGGGGGTGTTTGATGGGGAGAGTGTAGAGGGAGCTTTACTCTGTATCTAACCCCGTGCTGTACCTGTCCTGGGAGTGTTTGATGGGGGACAGTGTAGAGGGAGCTTTACTCTGTATCTAACCCCGTGCTGTCCCTGTCCTGGGAGTGTTTGATGGGGACAATGTAGAGGGAGCTTTACTCTGTATCTAACCCCGTGCTGTACCTGTCCTGGGAGTGTTTGATGGGGGACAGTGTAGAGGGAGCTTTACTCTGTATCTAACCCCGTGCTGTACCAGTCCTGGGAGTGTTTGATGGGAGACTGTGCAGACGGACCTTTACTCTGTATCTAACCCCGTGCTATACCTGTCCTGGGAGTGTTTGTTGGGGGACAGTGTAGAGGGAGCTTCACTCTGGATCGAACCCCGTGCTGTACCTGTCCTGGGAGTGTTTGATGGGGGACAGTGTCGAGAGAGCTTCACTCTATATCTAACCCCGTGCTGTACTTGTCCTGGGAGTGTTTGATGGGGGACAGTGCAGAGGGAACTTTACTCTGTATCTAAACCGTGCTGTACCTGTCCTGGGAGTGTCTGATGGGGACAGTGTAGAGGGAGCTTTACTCTGTATCTCTCCCCATGCTGGACATATCCTGGGAGTGTTTGATGGGGGACAGTGTCAAGAGAGCTTCACTCTGTAACGAACCCTGTGCTGTACCTGTCCTGGGAGTGTTTGATGGGGGACAGTGTAGAGGGAGCTTTACTCTGTGTCTAACCCCGTGCTGTACCTGTCCTGGGAGTGTTTGATGGGGGACAGTGTAGAGGGAGCTTTACTCTGTGTCTAACCCCGTGCTGTACCTGTCCTGGGAGTGTTTGATGGGGACAGTGTAGAGGGGGCTTTACTCTGCATCTCACCCTGTGCTGAACCTGTCCTGGGAGTGTTTGATGGGGACAGTGTGGAGGGAGCTTAACTCTGTATCTAACCCCGTGCTGTACCTGTCCTGGGAGTGTTTGATGGGGGACAGTGCAGAGGGAGCTTTACTCTGTATCTAACCACGTGCTGTACCTGTCCTGGGAGTGATGGATGGGGGACAGTGTCGAGGGAGCTTTACTCTGTATCTAACCCCGTGCTGTCCCTGTCCTGGGGGTGTTTGATGGGGGACAGTGTAGAGGGGGCTTTACTCTGCATCTCACCCCGTGCTGAACCTGTCCTAGGAGTGTTTGATGGGGGACAGTGTAGAGGGAGCTTTACTCTGTATCTAACCCCGTGCTGTACCTGTCCTGGGAGTGTTTGAGGGGGGACAGTGTCGAGGGAGCTTTACTCTGCATCTAACCCCGTGCTGAACCTGTCCTGGGAGTGTTTGATGGGGGACAGTGTAGAGGGAGCTTTACTCTGTATCTAACCCCGTGCTGTACCTGTCCTGGGAGTGTTTGATGGGGGACAGTGTAGAGGGAGCTTTACTCTGTATCTAACCCCGTGCTGTACCTGTCCTGGGAGTGTTTGATGGGGGACAGTGTCGAGGGAGCTTTACTCTGCATCGAACCCCGTGCTGTACCTGTCCTGGGAGGGTTTGATGGGGGACAGTGTAGAGGGAGCTTTACTCTGTATCTAACCCCGTGCTGTACCTGCCCTGGGAGTGTTTGATGGGGGAAAGTGTAGAGGGAGCTTTACTCTGTATCTAACCCCGTGCTTGTACCTGTCCTGGGAGTGTTTGATGGGGACATTGTAGAGGGAGCTTTACTCTGTATCTAACCCCGTGCTGTCCCTGTCCTGGGAGTGTTTGATGCGGACAGTGTAGAGGGAGCTTTACTCTGTATCTAACCCCGTGCTGTACCTGTCCTGGGAGTGTTTGATGGGGGACAGCGTAGAGGGAGCTTTACTCTGTATCTAACTCCGTGCTGTACCTGTCCTGGGAGTGTTTGATGGGGACAGTGTAGAGGGAGCTTTACTCTGGATCGAACCCCGTTTTGTATCTGTCCTGGGAGTGTTTGATGGGGACAGTGAAGAGGGAGCTTTACTCTGTATCTAACCCCGTGCTGTACCTGTCCTGGGAGTGTTTAATGGGGGACAGTGTAGAGGGAGCTTTACTCTGTATCTAACCCCGTGCTGTCCCTGTCCTGGGAGTGTTTGATGGGGACAGTGTAGAGGGAGCTTTACTCTGTATCTAACCCCGTGCTGTCCCTGTCCTGGGAGTGTTTGATGGGGGACAGTGTAGAGGGAGCTTTACTCTGTATCTAACCCCGTGCTGTACCTGTCCTGGGAGTGTTTGATGGGGGACAGTGGAGAGGGAGCTTTACTCTGTATCTAACCCCGTGCTGTACCTGTCCTGGGAGTGTTTGATTGGGACAGTGTTGAGGGAGCTTTACTCTGTATCTAACCCCGTGCTGTCCCTGTCGTGGGAGTGTTTGATGGGGACAGTGTAGAGGGAGCTTTACTCTCTATCTAACCCCGTGCTGTCCCTGTCCTGGGAGTGTTTGATGGGGGACAGTGCAGAGGGAGCTTTACTCTGTATCTAACCCCGTGCTGTACCTGTCCTGGGAGTGTTTGATGGGGGACAGTTTAGAGGGAGCTTTACTCTGTATCTAACCCCGTGCTGGACCTGTCCTGGGAGTGTTTGATAGGGGACAGTGCAGAGGGAGCTTTACTCTGTATCTAACCCCGTGCTGTACCTGTCCTGGGAGTGTTTGATGGGGACAGTGTAGAGGGAGCTTTACTCTGTATCTAACCCCGTGCTGTACCTGTCCTGGGAGTGTTTGATGGGGGACAGTGTAGAGGGAGCTTTACTCTGTATCTAACCCCGTGCTGTACCTGTCCTGGGAGTGTTTGATGTGGACAGTGTAGAGGGAGCTTTACTCTGTATCTAACCCCGTCCTGTACCTGTCCTGGGAGTGTTTGATGGGGGACAGCGTAGAGGGAGCTTTACTCTGTATCTAACTCCGTGCTGTACCTGTCCTGGGAGTGTTTGATGGGGACAGTGTAGAGGGAGCTTTACTCTGGATCGAACCCCGTTTTGTATCTGTCCTGGGAGTGTTTGATGGGGACAGTGAAGAGGGAGCTTTACTCTGTATCTAACCCCGTGCTGTACCTGTCCTGGGAGTGTTTAATGGGGGACAGTGTAGAGGGAGCTTTACTCTGTATCTAACCCCGTGCTGTCCCTGTCCTGGGAGTGTTTGATGGGGACAGTGTAGAGGGAGCTTTACTCTGTATCTAACCCCGTGCTGTCCCTGTCCTGGGAGTGTTTGATGGGGGACAGTGTAGAGGGAGCTTTACTCTGTATCTAACCCCGTGCTGTACCTGTCCTGGGAGTGTTTGATGGGGGACAGTGGAGAGGGAGCTTTACTCTGTATCTAACCCCGTGCTGTACCTGTCCTGGGAGTGTTTGATTGGGACAGTGTTGAGGGAGCTTTACTCTGTATCTAACCCCGTGCTGTCCCTGTCGTGGGAGTGTTTGATGGGGACAGTGTAGAGGGAGCTTTACTCTCTATCTAACCCCGTGCTGTCCCTGTCCTGGGAGTGTTTGATGGGGGACAGTGCAGAGGGAGCTTTACTCTGTATCTAACCCCGTGCTGTACCTGTCCTGGGAGTGTTTGATGGGGGACAGTTTAGAGGGAGCTTTACTCTGTATCTAACCCCGTGCTGGACCTGTCCTGGGAGTGTTTGATAGGGGACAGTGCAGAGGGAGCTTTACTCTGTATCTAACCCCGTGCTGTACCTGTCCTGGGAGTGTTTGATGGGGACAGTGTAGAGGGAGCTTTACTCTGTATCTAACCCCGTGCTGTACCTGTCCTGGGAGTGTTTGATGGGGGACAGTGTAGAGGGAGCTTTACTCTGTATCTAACCCCGTGCTGTACCTGTCCTGGGAGTGTTTGATGTGGACAGTGTAGAGGGAGCTTTACTCTGTATCTAACCCCGTCCTGTACCTGTCCTGGGAGTGTTTGATGGGGGACAGTGTAGAGGGAGCTTTACTCTGTATCGAACCCCGTGCTGTACCTGTCCTGGGAGTGTTTGATGGGGGACAGCGTAGAGGGAGCTTTACTCTGTATCTAACCCCGTCCTGTACCTGTCCTGGGAGTGTTTGATGTGGACAGTGTAGAGGGAGCTTTACTCTGTATCTAACCCCGTCCTGTACCTGTCCTGGGAGTGTTTGATGGGGGACAGTGTAGAGGGAGCTTTACTCTGTATCCAACCCCGTGCTGTACCTGTCCTGGGAGTGTTTGATGGGGACAGTGTAGAGGGAGCTTTACTCTGTATCTAACCCCGTGCTGTACCTGTCCTGGGAGTGTTTGATGGGGACAGTGTAGAGGGAGCTTTACTCTGTATCTAACCCCGTGCTGTACCTGTCCTGGGAGTGTTTGATGGGGACAGTGTAGAGGGAGCTTTACTCTGTATATTACCCCGTGCTGTACCTGTCCTGGGAGTGTTTGATGGGGGACAGTGGAGAGGGAGCTTTACTCTGTATCTAACCCCGTGCTGTACCTGTCCTGGGAGTGTTTGATGGGGACAGAGTAGAGGGAGCTTCACTCTGTATCCAACCCCGTGCTGTACCTGTCCTGGGAGTGTTTGATGGGGACAGTGTAGAGGGAGCTTTACTCTGTATCTAACCCCGTGCTGTACCTGTCCTGGGAGTGTTTGATGGGGACAGTGTAGAGGGAGCTTTACTCTGTATCTAAACCCGTGCTGTACCTGTCCTGGGAGTGTTTGATGGGGACAGTGTAGAGGGAGCTTTACTCTGTATCTAACCCCGTGCTGTACCTGTCCTGGGAGTGTTTGATGGGGACAGTGTAGAGGGAGCTTTACTCTGTATCTAACACCGTGCTGTACCTGTCCTGGGAGTGTTTGATGGGGGACAGTGTAGAGGGAGCTTTACTCTGTATCTAACCCCGTGCTGTCCCTGTCCTGGGAGTGTTTGATGGGGACAGTGGAGAGGGAGCTTTACTCTGTATCTAACCCCGTGCTGTACCTGTCCTGGGAGTGTTTGATGGGGGACAGTGGAGAGGGAGCTTTACCCTGTAACTGACACTATTTTCTTTTTATATTTCAGACACGAGCCACCCAGGATGTCTTGAGCAGGGTAAAGATTAGTCCACGTTCAATGGAAGCCCTCCTGGAGAGAAAAGCCATGGAGCTGAGGGATGATTTTCAGAAGAAGCTGAGAGTGAGTGAGGAGGGGACGACAGCAGAGATTGATGAGTTGGAAAAGCTGTTGAAGAATGAGCGAGAATGTTTCTCTGTGAATTATCGTGCAATGTTCATGTCTGCAATTGAGGAAATGAAGAACAGAACTCTGCAGCAATTTCAAGGTTACTGCAAGGAGCAGGTACATCAGATCAATTCGGCAGTCTGGGTGTGAGGCTACAGTGTAGAGGGAGCTTCAGTCTACATCGAACCCCGTGCTGTACCTGTCCTGGGAGTGTTTGATGGGGACAGTGTAGAGGGAGCTTTACTCTGTATCTAATCCCGTGCTGTACCTGTCCTGGGAGTGTTTGATGGGGACAGTGCAGAGGGAACTTTACTCTGTATCTAACCCGTGCTGTACCTGTCCTGGGAGTGTCTGATGGGGACAGTGTAGAGGGAGCTTTACTCTGTATCTCTCCCCATGCTGGACATATCCTGGGAGTGTTTGATGGGGGACAGTGTCAAGAGAGCTTCACTCTGTAACGAACCCTGTGCTGTACCTGTCCTGGGAGTGTTTGATGGGGGACAGTGTAGAGGGAGCTTTACTCTGTATCTAACCCCGTGCTGTACCTGTCCTGGGAGTGTTTGATGGGGGACAGTGTAGAGGGAGCTTTACTCTGTATCTAACCCCGTGCTGTACCTGCCCTGGGAGTGTCTGATGGGGACAGTGTAGAGGGAGCTTTACTCTGTATCTCTCCCCATGCTGGACATATCCTGGGAGTGTTTGATGGGGGACAGTGTCAAGAGAGCTTCACTCTGTAACGAACCCTGTGCTGTACCTGTCCTGGGAGTGTTTGATGGGGGACAGTGTAGAGGGAGCTTTACTCTGTATCTAACCCCGTGCTGTCCCTGTCCTGGGGGTGTTTGATGGGGGACAGTGTAGAGGGGGCTTTACTCTGCATCTCACCCCGTGCTGAACCTGTCCTGGGAGTGTTTGATGGGGGACAGTGTAGAGGGAGCTTTACTCTGCATCTCACCCCGTGCTGAACCTGTCCTGGGAGTGTTTGATGGGGGACAGTGTAGAGGGAGCTTTACTCTGTATCTAACCCCGTGCTGTACCTGTCCTGGGAGTGTTTGATGGGGACAGTGTAGAGGGAGCTTTACTCTGTATCTAACCCCGTGCTGTCCCTGTCCTGGGAGTGTTTGATGGGGACAGTGTAGAGGGAGCTTTACTCTGTATCTAACCCCGTGCTGTACCTGTCCTGGGAGTGTTTGATGGGGACAGTGTAGAGGGAGCTTTACTCTGTATCTAACCCCGTGCTGGACCTGTCCTGGGAGTGTTTGATGGGGGACAGTGTAGAGGGAGCTTTACTCTGTATCTTACCCCGTGCTGTACCTGTCCTGGGAGTGTTTGATGGGGACAGTGTAGAGGGAGCTTTACTCTGTATCTAACCCCGTGCTGTACCTGTCCTGGGAGTGTTTGATGGGGGACAGTGTAGAGGGAGCTTTACTCTGTATCTAACCCCGTGCTGTACCTGTCCTGGGAGTGTTTGATGGGGGGCAGTGGGGAGGGAGCTTTACTCTGTATCTAACCCCGTGCTGTACCTGTCCTGGGAGTGTTTGATGGGGACAGTGTAGAGGGAGCTTTACTCTGTATCTAACCCCCTGCTGTACCTGTCCTGGGAGTGTTTGATGGGGACAGTGTAGAGGGAGCTTTACTCTGTATCTAACCCCGTGCTGTACCTGTCCTGGGAGTGTTTGATGGGGACAGTGTAGAGGGAGCTTTACTCTGTATCTAATCCCGTGCTGTACCTGTCCTGGGAGTGTTTGATGGGGGACAGTGTAGAGGGAGCTTTACTCTGTATCTAACCCCGTGCTGTACCTGTCCTGGGAGTGTTTGATGGGGACAGTGTAGAGGGAGCTTTACTCTGTATCTAATCCCGTGCTGTACCTGTCCTGGGAGTGTTTGATGGGGGACAGTGTAGAGGGAGCTTTACTCTGTATCTAACCCCGTGCTGTACCTGTCCTGGGAGTGTTTGATGGGGACAGTGTAGAGGGAGCTTTACTCTGTATCTAACCCCGTGCTGTACCTGTCCTGGGAGTGTTTGATGGGGACAGTGTAGAGGGAGCTTTACTCTGTATCTAACCCCGTGCTGTACCTGTCCTGGGAGTGTTTGATGGGGGACAGCGTAGAGGGAGCTTTACTCTGTATCTAACTCCGTGCTGTACCTGTCCTGGGAGTGTTTGATGGGGGACAGTGTAGAGGGAGCTTTACTCTGTATCTAACCCCGTGCTGTACCTGTCCTGGGAGTGTTTGATGGGGACAGTGTAGAGGGAGCTTTACTCTGTATCTAACCCCGTGCTGTACCTGTCCTGGGAGTGTTTGATGGGGACAGTGTAGAGGGAGCTTTACTCTGTATCTAACCCCGTGCTGTACCTGTCCTGGGAGTGTTTGATGGGGACAGTGTGGAGGGAGCTTTACTCTGTATCTAACTCCGTGCTGTACCTGTCCTGGGAGTGTTTGATGGGGACAGTGTAGAGGGAGCTTTACTCTGTATCTAACCCCGTGCTGTACCTGTCCTGGGAGTGTTTGATGGGGGACAGTGTAGAGGGAGCTTTACTCTGTATCTAACCCCGTGCTGTACCTGTCCTGGGAGTGTTTGATGGGGACAGTGTAGAGGGAGCTTTACTCTGTATCTAACCCCGTGCTGTACCTGTCCTGGGAGTGTTTGATGGGGGACAGTGTAGAGGGAGCTTTACTCTGTATCTAACCCCGTGCTGTACCTGTCCTGGGAGTGTTTGATGGGGGGCAGTGTAGAGGGAGCTTTACTCTGTATCTAACCCCGTGCTGTACCTGTCCTGGGAGTGTTTGATGGGGACAGTGTAGAGGGAGCTTTACTCTGTATCTAACCCCGTGCTGTACCTGTCCTGGGAGTGTTTGATGGGGACAGTGTAGAGGGAGCTTTACTCTGTATCTAACCCCGTGCTGTACCTGTCCTGGGAGTGTTTGATGGGGACAGTGTCGAGGGAGCTTTACTCTGTATCTAACCCCGTGCTGTACCTGTCCTGGGAGTGTTTGATGGGGGACAGTGTAGAGGGAGCTTTACTCTGTATCTAACCCCGTGCTGTACCTGTCCTGGGAGTGTTTGATGGGGACAGTGTAGAGGGAGCTTTACTCTGTATCTAACCCCGTGCTGTACCTGTCCTGGGAGTGTTTGATGGGGGACAGTGTAGAGGGAGCTTTACTCTGTATCTAACCCCGTGCTGTACCTGTCCTGGGAGTGTTTGATGGGGACAGAGTAGAGGGAGCTTTACTCTGTATCTAACCCCGTGCTGTACCTGTCCTGGGAGTGTTTGATGGGGACTGTGTAGAGGGAGCTTTACTCTGTATCTAACCCCGTGCTGTACCTGTCCTGGGAGTGTTTGATGGGGGACAGCGTAGAGGGAGCTTTACTCTGTATCTCACCCCGTGCTGAACCTGTCCTGGGAGTGTTTGATGGGGGACAGTGTAGAGGGAGCTTTACTCTGCATCTCACCCCGTGCTGAACCTGTCCTGGGAGTGTTTGATGGGGGACAGTGTAGAGGGAGCTTTACTCTGTATCTAACCCCGTGCTGTACCTGTCCTGGGAGTGTTTGATGGGGACAGTGTAGAGGGAGCTTTACTCTGTATCTAACCCCGTGCTGTCCCTGTCCTGGGAGTGTTTGATGGGGACAGTGTAGAGGGAGCTTTACTCTGTATCTAACTCCGTGCTGTACCTGTCCTGGGAGTGTTTGATGGGGACAGTGTAGAGGGAGCTTTACTCTGTATCTAACCCCGTGCTGGACCTGTCCTGGGAGTGTTTGATGGGGGACAGTGTAGAGGGAGCTTTACTCTGTATCTTACCCCGTGCTGTACCTGTCCTGGGAGTGTTTGATGGGGACAGTGTAGAGGGAGCTTTACTCTGTATCTAACCCCGTGCTGTACCTGTCCTGGGAGTGTTTGATGGGGGACAGTGTAGAGGGAGCTTTACTCTGTATCTAACCCCGTGCTGTACCTGTCCTGGGAGTGTTTGATGGGGGGCAGTGGGGAGGGAGCTTTACTCTGTATCTAACCCCGTGCTGTACCTGTCCTGGGAGTGTTTGATGGGGACAGTGTAGAGGGAGCTTTACTCTGTATCTAACCCCGTGCTGTACCTGTCCTGGGAGTGTTTGATGGGGACAGTGTAGAGGGAGCTTTACTCTGTATCTAACCCCGGGCTGTACCTGTCCTGGGAGTGTTTGATGGGGACAGTGTAGAGGGAGCTTTACTCTGTATCTAACCCCGTGCTGTACCTGTCCTGGGAGTGTTTGATGGGGGACAGTGTAGAGGGAGCTTTACTCTGTATCTAACCCCGTGCTGTACCTGTCCTGGGAGTGTTTGATGGGGACAGTGTAGAGGGAGCTTTACTCTGTATCTAACCCCGTGCTGTACCTGTCCTGGGAGTGTTTGATGGGGACAGTGTAGAGGGAGCTTTACTCTGTATCTAACCCCGTGCTGTACCTGTCCTGGGAGTGTTTGATGGGGACAGTGTAGAGGGAGCTTTACTCTGTATCTAACCCCGTGCTGTACCTGTCCTGGGAGTGTTTGATGGGGGACAGCGTAGAGGGAGCTTTACTCTGTATCTAACTCCGTGCTGTACCTGTCCTGGGAGTGTTTGATGGGGGACAGTGTAGAGGGAGCTTTACTCTGTATCTAACCCCGTGCTGTACCTGTCCTGGGAGTGTTTGATGGGGACAGTGTAGAGGGAGCTTTACTCTGTATCTAACCCCGTGCTGTACCTGTCCTGGGAGGGTTTGATGGGGACAGTGTAGAGGGAGCTTTACTCTGTATCTAACGCCGTGCTGTACCTGTCCTGGGAGTGTTTGATGGGGGACAGTGTAGAGGGAGCTTTACTCTGTATCTAACCCCGTGCTGTACCTGTCCTGGGAGTGTTTGATGGGGGACAGTGTAGAGGGAGCTTTACTCTGTATCTAACCCCGTGCTGTACCTGTCCTGGGAGTGTTTGATGGGGACAGTGTGGAGGGAGCTTTACTCTGTATCTAACTCCGTGCTGTACCTGTCCTGGGAGTGTTTGATGGGGACAGTGTAGAGGGAGCTTTACTCTGTATCTAACCCCGTGCTGTACCTGTCCTGGGAGTGTTTGATGGGGGGCAGTGTAGAGGGAGCTTTACTCTGTATCTAACCCCGTGCTGTACCTGTCCTGGGAGTGTTTGATGGGGACAGTGTAGAGGGAGCTTTACTCTGTATCTAACCCCGTGCTGTACCTGTCCTGGGAGTGTTTGATGGGGACAGTGTAGAGGGAGCTTTACTCTGTATCTAACCCCGTGCTGTACCTGTCCTGGGAGTGTTTGATGGGGACAGTGTCGAGGGAGCTTTACTCTGTATCTAACCCCGTGCTGTACCTGTCCTGGGAGTGTTTGATGGGGGACAGTGTAGAGGGAGCTTTACTCTGTATCTAACCCCGTGCTGTACCTGTCCTGGGAATGTTTGATGGGGACAGTGTAGAGGGAGCTTTACTCTGTATCTAACCCCGTGCTGTACCTGTCCTGGGAGTGTTTGATGGGGGACAGTGTAGAGGGAGCTTTACTCTGTATCTAACCCCGTGCTGTACCTGTCCTGGGAGTGTTTGATGGGGACAGAGTAGAGGGAGCTTTACTCTGAATCTAACCCCGTGCTGTACCTGTCCTGGGAGTGTTTGATGGGGACTGTGTAGAGGGAGCTTTACTCTGGATCTAACCCCGTGCTGTACCTGTCCTGGGAGTGTTTGATGGGGGACAGCGTAGAGGGAGCTTTACTCTGTATCTAACTCCGTGCTGTACCTGTCCTGGGAGTGTTTGATGGGGGACAGTGTAGAGGGAGCTTTACTCTGTATCTAACCCCGTGCTGTACCTGTCCTGGGAGTGTTTGATGGGGACAGTGTAGAGGGAGCTTTACTCTGTATCTAACCCCGTGCTGTACCTGTCCTGGGAGTGTTTGATGGGGACAGTGTAGAGGGAGCTTTACTCTGTATCTAACGCCGTGCTGTACCTGTCCTGGGAGTGTTTGATGGGGGACAGTGTAGAGGGAGCTTTACTCTGTATCTAACCCCGTGCTGTACCTGTCCTGGGAGTGTTTGATGGGGGACTGTGTAGAGGGAGCTTTACTCTGTATCTTACCCCGTGCTGTACCTGTCCTTGGAGTGTTTGATGGGGACAGTGTAGAGGGAGCTTTACTCTGTATCTCACCCCGTGCTGTACCTGTCCTGGGAGTGTTTGATGGGGAACAGTGTAGAGGGAGCTTTACTCTGTATCGAACCCCGTGCTGTACCTGTCCTGGGAGTGTTTGATGGGGACAGTGTAGAGGGAGCTTTACTCTGTATCTAACCCCGTGCTGTACCTGTCCTGGGAGTGTTTGATGGGGACAGTGTAGAGGGAGCTTTACTCTGTATCTAACTCCGTGCTGTCCCTGTCCTGGGAGTGTTTGATGGGGGACAGTGTAGAGGGAGCTTTACTCTGTATCTAACCCCGTGCTGTACCTGTCCTGGGAGTGTTTGATGGGGGGCAGTGGGGAGGGAGCTTTTCTCTGTATCTAACCCCGTGCTGTACCTGTCCTGGGAGTGTTTGATGGGGACAGTGTAGAGGGAGCTTTACTCTGTATCTAACCCCGTGCTGTACCTGTCCTGGGAGTGTTTGATGGGGAGAGTGGAGGGAGCTTTACTCTGTATCTAACCCCGTGCTGTACCTGTCCTGGGAGTGTTTGATGGGGACAGTGTAGAGGGAGCTTTACTCTGTATCTAACCCCGTGCTGTACCTGTCCTGGGAGTGTTTGATGGGGGACAGTGTAGAGGGAGCTTTACTCTGTATCTAACCCCGTGCTGTACCTGTCCTGGGAGTGTTTGATGGGGACAGTGTAGAGGGAGCTTTACTCTGGATCTAACCCCGTGCTGTACCTGTCCTGGGAGTGTTTGATGGGGGACAGTGTAGAGGGAGCTTTACTCTGTATCTAACCCCGTGCTGTACCTGTCCTGGGAGTGTTTGATGGGGACAGTGTAGAGGGAGCTTTACTCTGTATCTAACCCCGTGCTGTACCTGTCCTGGGAGTGTTTGATGGGGACAGTGTAGAGGGAGCTTTACTCTGTATCTAACCCCGTGCTGTACCTGTCCTGGGAGTGTTTGATGGGGGACAGCGTAGAGGGAGCTTTACTCTGTATCTAACTCCGTGCTGTACCTGTCCTGGGACTGTTTGATGGGGGATAGTGTAGAGGGAGCTTTACTCTGTATCTAACCCCGTGCTGTACCTGTCCTGGGAGTGTTTGATGGGGACAGTGTGGAGGGAGCTTTACTCTGTATCTAACCCCGTGCTGTACCTGTCCTGGGAGTGTTTGATGGGGACAGTGTAGAGGGAGCTTTACTCTGTATCTAACCCCGTGCTGTACCTGTCCTGGGAGTGTTTGATGGGGGACAGTGTAGAGGGAGCTTTACTCTGTATCTAACCCCGTGCTGTACCTGTCCTGGGAGTGTTTGATGGGGACAGAGTAGAGGGAGCTTTACTCTGTATCTAACCCCGTGCTGTACCTGTCCTGGGAGTGTTTGATGGGGACTGTGTAGAGGGAGCTTTACTCTGTATCTAACCCCGTGCTGTACCTGTCCTGGGAGTGTTTGATGGGGGACAGCGTAGAGGGAGCTTTACTCTGTATCTAACTCCGTGCTGTACCTGTCCTGGGAGTGTTTGATGGGGGACAGTGTAGAGGGAGCTTTACTCTGTATCTAACCCCGTGCTGTACCTGTCCTGGGAGTGTTTGATGGGGACAGTGTAGAGGGAGCTTTACTCTGTATCTAACCCCGTGCTGTACCTGTCCTGGGAGTGTTTGATGGGGACAGTGTAGAGGGAGCTTTACTCTGTATCTAACGCCGTGCTGTACCTGTCCTGGGAGTGTTTGATGGGGGACAGTGTAGAGGGAGCTTTACTCTGTATCTAACCCCGTGCTGTACCTGTCCTGGGAGTGTTTGATGGGGGACAGTGTAGAGGGAGCTTTACTCTGTATCTTACCCCGTGCTGTACCTGTCCTGGGAGTGTTTGATGGGGACAGTGTAGAGGGAGCTTTACTCTGTATCTCACCCCGTGCTGTACCTGTCCTGGGAGTGTTTGATGGGGAACAGTGTAGAGGGAGCTTTACTCTGTATCGAACCCCGTGCTGTACCTGTCCTGGGAGTGTTTGATGGGGACAGTGTAGAGGGAGCTTTACTCTGTATCTAACCCTGTGCTGTACCTGTCCTGGGAGTGTTTGATGGGGACAGTGTAGAGGGAGCTTTACTCTGTATCTAACTCCGTGCTGTCCCTGTCCTGGGAGTGTTTGATGGGGGACAGTGTAGAGGGAGCTTTACTCTGTATCTAACCCCGTGCTGTACCTGTCCTGGGAGTGTTTAATGGGGGGCAGTGGGGAGGGAGCTTTTCTCTGTATCTAACCCCGTGCTGTACCTGTCCTGGGAGTGTTTGATGGGGACAGTGTAGAGGGAGCTTTACTCTGTATCTAACCCCGTGCTGTACCTGTCCTGGGAGTGTTTGATGGGGACAGTGTAGAGGGAGCTTTACTCTGTATCTAACCCCGTGCTGTACCTGTCCTGGGAGTGTTTGATGGGGACAGTGTAGAGGGAGCTTTACTCTGTATCTAACCCCGTGCTGTACCTGTCCTGGGAGTGTTTGATGGGGGACAGTGTAGAGGGAGCTTTACTCTGTATCTAACCCCGTGCTGTACCTGTCCTGGGAGTGTTTGATGGGGACAGTGTAGAGGGAGCTTTACTCTGTATCTAACCCCGTGCTGTACCTGTCCTGGGAGTGTTTGATGGGGACAGTGTAGAGGGAGCTTTACTCTGTATCTAACCCCGTGCTGTACCTGTCCTGGGAGTGTTTGATGGGGACAGTGTAGAGGGAGCTTTACTCTGAATCTAACCCCGTGCTGTACCTGTCCTGGGAGTGTTTCATGGGGGACAGTGTAGAGGGAGCTTTACTCTGTATCTAACCCCGTGCTGTACCTGTCCTGGGAGTGTTTGATGGGGGGCAGTGTAGAGGGAGCTTTACTCTGTATCTAACCCCGTGCTGTACCTGTCCTGGGAGTGTTTGATGGGGACAGTGTAGAGGGAGCTTTACTCTGTATCTAACCCCGTGCTGTACCTGTCCTGGGAGTGTTTGATGGGGACAGTGTAGAGGGAGCTTTACTCTGTATCTAACCCCGTGCTGTACCTGTCCTGGGAGTGTTTGATGGGGACAGTGTCGAGGGAGCTTTACTCTGTATCTAACCCCGTGCTGTACCTGTCCTGGGAGTGTTTGATGGGGGACAGTGTAGAGGGAGCTTTACTCTGTATCTAACCCCGTGCTGTACCTGTCCTGGGAGTGTTTGATGGGGACAGTGTAGAGGGAGCTTTACTCTGTATCTAACCCCGTGCTGTACCTGTCCTGGGAGTGTTTGATGGGGGACAGTGTAGAGGGAGCTTTACTCTGTATCTAACCCCGTGCTGTACCTGTCCTGGGAGTGTTTGATGGGGACAGAGTAGAGGGAGCTTTACTCTGTATCTAACCCCGTGCTGTACCTGTCCTGGGAGTGTTTGATGGGGACTGTGTAGAGGGAGCTTTACTCTGGATCTAACCCCGTGCTGTACCTGTCCTGGGAGTGTTTGATGGGGGACAGCGTAGAGGGAGCTTTACTCTGTATCTAACTCCGTGCTGTACCTGTCCTGGGAGTGTTTGATGGGGGACAGTGTAGAGGGAGCTTTACTCTGTATCTAACCCCGTGCTGTACCTGTCCTGGGAGTGTTTGATGGGGACAGTGTAGAGGGAGCTTTACTCTGTATCTAACCCCGTGCTGTACCTGTCCTGGGAGTGTTTGATGGGGACAGTGTAGAGGGAGCTTTACTCTGTATCTAACGCCGTGCTGTACCTGTCCTGGGAGTGTTTGATGGGGGACAGTGTAGAGGGAGCTTTACTCTGTATCTAACCCCGTGCTGTACCTGTCCTGGGAGTGTTTGATGGGGGACTGTGTAGAGGGAGCTTTACTCTGTATCTTACCCCGTGCTGTACCTGTCCTGGGAGTGTTTGATGGGGACAGTGTAGAGGGAGCTTTACTCTGTATCTCACCCCGTGCTGTACCTGTCCTGGGAGTGTTTGATGGGGAACAGTGTAGAGGGAGCTTTACTCTGTATCGAACCCCGTGCTGTACCTGTCCTGGGAGTGTTTGATGGGGACAGTGTAGAGGGAGCTTTACTCTGTATCTAACCCCGTGCTGTACCTGTCCTGGGAGTGTTTGATGGGGACAGTGTAGAGGGAGCTTTACTCTGTATCTAACTCCGTGCTGTCCCTGTCCTGGGAGTGTTTGATGGGGGACAGTGTAGAGGGAGCTTTACTCTGTATCTAACCCCGTGCTGTACCTGTCCTGGGAGTGTTTGATGGGGGGCAGTGGGGAGGGAGCTTTTCTCTGTATCTAACCCCGTGCTGTACCTGTCCTGGGAGTGTTTGATGGGGACAGTGTAGAGGGAGCTTTACTCTGTATCTAACCCCGTGCTGTACCTGTCCTGGGAGTGTTTGATGGGGAGAGTGGAGGGAGCTTTACTCTGTATCTAACCCCGTGCTGTACCTGTCCTGGGAGTGTTTGATGGGGACAGTGTAGAGGGAGCTTTACTCTGTATCTAACCCCGTGCTGTACCTGTCCTGGGAGTGTTTGATGGGGGACAGTGTAGAGGGAGCTTTACTCTGTATCTAACCCCGTGCTGTACCTGTCCTGGGAGTGTTTGATGGGGACAGTGTAGAGGGAGCTTTACTCTGGATCTAACCCCGTGCTGTACCTGTCCTGGGAGTGTTTGATGGGGGACAGTGTAGAGGGAGCTTTACTCTGTATCTAACCCCGTGCTGTACCTGTCCTGGGAGTGTTTGATGGGGACAGTGTAGAGGGAGCTTTACTCTGTATCTAACCCCGTGCTGTACCTGTCCTGGGAGTGTTTGATGGGGACAGTGTAGAGGGAGCTTTACTCTGTATCTAACCCCGTGCTGTACCTGTCCTGGGAGTGTTTGATGGGGGACAGTGTAGAGGGAGCTTTACTCTGTATCTAACTCCGTGCTGTACCTGTCCTGGGAGTGTTTGATGGGGGATAGTGTAGAGGGAGCTTTACTCTGTATCTAACCCCGTGCTGTACCTGTCCTGGGAGTGTTTGATGGGGACAGTGTGGAGGGAGCTTTACTCTGTATCTAACCCCGTGCTGGACCTGTCCTGGGAGTGTTTGATGGGGACAGTGTAGAGGGAGCTTTACTCTGTATCTAACCCCGTGCTGTACCTGTCCTGGGAGTGTTTGATGGGGGACAGTGTAGAGGGAGCTTTACTCTGTATCTAACCCCGTGCTGTACCTGTCCTGGGAGTGTTTGATGGGGACAGAGTAGAGGGAGCTTTACTCTGTATCTAACCCCGTGCTGTACCTGTCCTGGGAGTGTTTGATGGGGACAGTGTAGAGGGAGCTTTACTCTGTATCTAACCCCGTGCTGTACCTGTCCTGGGAGTGTTTGATGGGGACAGTGTAGAGGGAGCTTTACTCTGTATCTAACGCCGTGCTGTACCTGTCCTGGGAGTGTTTGATGGGGGACAGTGTAGAGGGAGCTTTACTCTGTATCTAACCCCGTGCTGTACCTGTCCTGGGAGTGTTTGATGGGGGACTGTGTAGAGGGAGCTTTACTCTGTATCTTACCCCGTGCTGTACCTGTCCTGGGAGTGTTTGATGGGGACAGTGTAGAGGGAGCTTTACTCTGTATCTCACCCCGTGCTGTACCTGTCCTGGGAGTGTTTGATGGGGAACAGTGTAGAGGGAGCTTTACTCTGTATCGAACCCCGTGCTGTACCTGTCCTGGGAGTGTTTGATGGGGACAGTGTAGAGGGAGCTTTACTCTGTATCTAACCCCGTGCTGTACCTGTCCTGGGAGTGTTTGATGGGGACAGTGTAGAGGGAGCTTTACTCTGTATCTAACTCCGTGCTGTCCCTGTCCTGGGAGTGTTTGATGGGGGACAGTGTAGAGGGAGCTTTACTCTGTATCTAACCCCGTGCTGTACCTGTCCTGGGAGTGTTTGATGGGGGGCAGTGGGGAGGGAGCTTTTCTCTGTATCTAACCCCGTGCTGTACCTGTCCTGGGAGTGTTTGATGGGGACAGTGTAGAGGGAGCTTTACTCTGTATCTAACCCCGTGCTGTACCTGTCCTGGGAGTGTTTGATGGGGAGAGTGGAGGGAGCTTTACTCTGTATCTAACCCCGTGCTGTACCTGTCCTGGGAGTGTTTGATGGGGACAGTGTAGAGGGAGCTTTACTCTGTATCTAACCCCGTGCTGTACCTGTCCTGGGAGTGTTTGATGGGGGACAGTGTAGAGGGAGCTTTACTCTGTATCTAACCCCGTGCTGTACCTGTCCTGGGAGTGTTTGATGGGGACAGTGTAGAGGGAGCTTTACTCTGGATCTAACCCCGTGCTGTACCTGTCCTGGGAGTGTTTGATGGGGGACAGTGTAGAGGGAGCTTTACTCTGTATCTAACCCCGTGCTGTACCTGTCCTGGGAGTGTTTGATGGGGACAGTGTAGAGGGAGCTTTACTCTGTATCTAACCCCGTGCTGTACCTGTCCTGGGAGTGTTTGATGGGGACAGTGTAGAGGGAGCTTTACTCTGTATCTAACCCCGTGCTGTACCTGTCCTGGGAGTGTTTGATGGGGGACAGTGTAGAGGGAGCTTTACTCTGTATCTAACTCCGTGCTGTACCTGTCCTGGGAGTGTTTGATGGGGGATAGTGTAGAGGGAGCTTTACTCTGTATCTAACCCCGTGCTGTACCTGTCCTGGGAGTGTTTGATGGGGACAGTGTGGAGGGAGCTTTACTCTGTATCTAACCCCGTGCTGGACCTGTCCTGGGAGTGTTTGATGGGGACAGTGTAGAGGGAGCTTTACTCTGTATCTAACCCCGTGCTGTACCTGTCCTGGGAGTGTTTGATGGGGGACAGTGTAGAGGGAGCTTTACTCTGTATCTAACCCCGTGCTGTACCTGTCCTGGGAGTGTTTGATGGGGACAGAGTAGAGGGAGCTTTACTCTGTATCTAACCCCGTGCTGTACCTGTCCTGGGAGTGTTTGATGGGGACAGTGTAGAGGGAGCTTTACTCTGTATCTAACCCCGTGCTGTACCTGTCCTGGGAGTGTTTGATGGGGACAGTGTAGAGGGAGCTTTACTCTGTATCTAACGCCGTGCTGTACCTGTCCTGGGAGTGTTTGATGGGGGACAGTGTAGAGGGAGCTTTACTCTGTATCTAACCCCGTGCTGTACCTGTCCTGGGAGTGTTTGATGGGGGACAGTGTAGAGGGAGCTTTACTCTGTATCTTACCCCGTGCTGTACCTGTCCTGGGAGTGTTTGATGGGGACAGTGTAGAGGGAGCTTTACTCTGTATCTCACCCCGTGCTGTACCTGTCCTGGGAGTGTTTGATGGGGAACAGTGTAGAGGGAGCTTTACTCTGTATCTAACCCCGTGCTGTACCTGTCCTGGGAGTGTTTGATGGGGACAGTGTAGAGGGAGCTTTACTCTGTATCTAACCCCGTGCTGTACCTGTCCTGGGAGTGTTGATGGGGACAGTGTAGAGGGAGCTTTACTCTGTATCTAACCCCGTGCTGTACCTGTCCTGGGAGTGTTTGATGGGGGACAGTGTAGAGGGAGCTTTACTCTGTATCTAACTCCGTGCTGTACCTGTCCTGGGAGTGTTTGATGGGGGATAGTGTAGAGGGAGCTTTACTCTGTATCTAACCCCGTGCTGTACCTGTCCTGGGAGTGTTTGATGGGGACAGTGTGGAGGGAGCTTTACTCTGTATCTAACCCCGTGCTGTACCTGTCCTGGGAGTGTTTGATGGGGACAGTGTAGAGGGAGCTTTACTCTGTATCTAACCCAGTGCTGTACCTGTCCTGGGAGTGTTTGATGGGGGACAGTGTAGAGGGAGCTTTACTCTGTATCTAACCCCGTGCTGTACCTGTCCCTGGGAGTGTTTGATGGGGACAGAGTAGAGGGAGCTTTACTCTGTATCTAACCCCGTGCTGTACCTGTCCTGGGAGTGTTTGATGGGGACAGTGTAGAGGGAGCTTTACTCTGTATCTAACCCCGTGCTGTACCTGTCCTGGGAGTGTTTGATGGGGACAGTGTAGAGGGAGCTTTACTCTGTATCTAACGCCGTGCTGTACCTGTCCTGGGAGTGTTTGATGGGGGACAGTGTAGAGGGAGCTTTACTCTGTATCTAACCCCGTGCTGTACCTGTCCTGGGAGTGTTTGATGGGGGACAGTGTAGAGGGAGCTTTACTCTGTATCTTACCCCGTGCTGTACCTGTCCTGGGAGTGTTTGATGGGGACAGTGTAGAGGGAGCTTTACTCTGTATCTCACCCCGTGCTGTACCTGTCCTGGGAGTGTTTGATGGGGAACAGTGTCGAGGGAGCTTTACTCTGTATCGAACCCCCGTGCTGTACCTGTCCTGGGAGTGTTTGATGGGGACAGTGTAGAGGGAGCTTTACTCTGTATCTAACCCCGTGCTGTACCTGTCCTGGGAGTGTTTGATGGGGACAGTGTAGAGGGAGCTTTACTCTGTATCTAACTCCGTGCTGTCCCTGTCCTGGGAGTGTTTGATGGGGGACAGTGTAGAGGGAGCTTTACTCTGTATCTAACCCCGTGCTGTACCTGTCCTGGGAGTGTTTGATGGGGGGCAGTGGGGAGGGAGCTTTTCTCTGTATCTAACCCCGTGCTGTACCTGTCCTGGGAGTGTTTGATGGGGACAGTGTAGAGGGAGCTTTACTCTGTATCTAACCCCGTGCTGTACCTGTCCTGGGAGTGTTTGATGGGGACAGTGTAGAGGGAGCTTTACTCTGGATCTAACCCCGTGCTGTACCTGTCCTGGGAGTGTTTGATGGGGGACAGTGTAGAGGGAGCTTTACTCTGTATCTAACCCCGTGCTGTACCTGTCCTGGGAGTGTTTGATGGGGACAGTGTAGAGGGAGCTTTACTCTGTATCTAACCCCGTGCTGTACCTGTCCTGGGAGTGTTTGATGGGACAGTGTAGAGGGAGCTTTACTCTGTATCTAACCCCGTGCTGTACCTGTCCTGGGAGTGTTTGATGGGGACAGTGTAGAGGGAGCTTTACTCTGTATCTAACCCCGTGCTGTACCTGTCCTGGGAGTGTTTGATGGGGACAGTGTAGAGGGAGCTTTACTCTGTATCTAACCCCGTGCTGTACCTGTCCTGGGAGTGTTTGATGGGGGACAGTGTAGAGGGAGCTTTACTCTGTATCTAACCCCGTGCTGTACCTGTCCTGGGAGTGTTTGATGGGGACAGTGTAGAGGGAGCTTTACTCTGTATCTAACCCCGTGCTGTACCTGTCCTGGGAGTGTTTGATGGGGACAGTGTAGAGGGAGCTTTACTCTGTATCTAACGCCGTGCTGTACCTGTCCTGGGAGTGTTTGATGGGGGACAGTGTAGAGGGAGCTTTACTCTGTATCTAACCCCGTGCTGTACCTGTCCTGGGAGTGTTTGATGGGGGACTGTGTAGAGGGAGCTTTACTCTGTATCTTACCCCGTGCTGTACCTGTCCTGGGAGTGTTTGATGGGGACAGTGTAGAGGGAGCTTTACTCTGTATCTCACCCCGTTGCTGTACCTGTCCCCTGGGAGTTGTTTGATGGGGAACAGTGTAGAGGGAGCCTT
>NW_027593111.1:0-2500 GCF_964213995.1 Mustelus asterias
CGTGCCGATTGCTCACAACACCGACTGTGAGAGCCGTGCGCTCCCAAAGCGTTGATATTTATTTGCTCCTGACAATTTGGAATTTGATAATCCTGTTTGATCCGAAACCACGAAACGTACAACTCCTTCTGAAATACCCGGCGTTGTGTTAGATTAATTTAATCTTGATCGTGGGGACAGGCCCGGTTTTAACCCTGAGCCTTACTGAGCTGAAGGAGGGCTGATGGTGCGGCCTACTTGTTCGCCTGGGTTGCTCAGCCTTTAGGCCCAGGCCCCGTTTTCAGCAGGTGTCCCAGAGAGGATGGGGGGGCAGGAAGTGGTTTATCAGAGATATATCTTTCAGAGTTTCTAGCAAGGCCTCGCGCCCAATTGCTGTCACCTGGCAAAGAGCCATGTTTCCATATCGGCAAATAAGGCACTTTATTTTTGTCACAAATGTCACACTTTTTTTTTCAAAAATTTTTTTGACTCCACCATGAAGTGTTTGACTTGAAGCTGAGAGATATTCTCTCCCTCCCTCTGTGTGTCTGTCTCTCTCTCTCTCTCCCTCCCTCTGTATGTCTGTCTCTCTCTCTCTCTCTCTCCCTCTGTGTGTCTGTCTGTCTCTCTCTCTCTCCCTCTGTGTGTCTGTCTCTCTCTCTCTCCCTCTGTGTGTCTGTCTGTCTCTCTCTCTCTCCCTCTGTGTGTCTGTCTCTCTCTCTCTCCCTCTGTGTGTCTGTCTCTCTCTCTCTCCCTCTGTGTGTCTGTCTGTCTCTCTCTCTCTCCCTCTGTGTGTCTGTCTCTCTCTCTCTCCCTCTGTGTCTGTCTCTCTTTCTCTCTCTCTCTCTCCCTCTGTGTGTCTGTCTCTCTCTCTCCCTCCCTCTGTGTGTCTGTGTCTCCCTCTCTCCCTCTGTGTCTGTCTCTCTCTCTCTCTCCCTCTGTGTGTCTGTCTCTCTCACCCTCCCTCCCTCTGTGTGTTTGTCTCCCTCTCTCCCTCCCTCTGTGTCTGTCTCTCTCTCTCCCTCTGTGTGTCTGTCTCTCTCTCTCCCTCCCTCTGTGTGTCTGTCTCTCTCTCTCTCTCTCCCTCTGTGTCTGTCTCTCTCTCTCTCTCCCTCTGTGTGTCTGTCTCTCTCTCCCTCCCTCCCTCTGTATGTTTGTCTCCCTCTCTCCCTCCCTCTGTGTGTCTGTCTCTCTCTCTCTCTCTCTCTCCCTCCCTCTGTGTGTCTGTCTCTCTCTCTCCTCCCTTTGTGTGTCTGTCTCTCTCTCTCTCTCCCCTCTGTGTCTGTCTCTCTCTCTCTCCCTCCCTCTATGTCTGTGTCTCTCTCTCCCTCCCTCCCTCTGTGTGTCTGTCTCTCTCTCTCTCTCTCCCTCTGTGTCTGTCTCTCTCTCTCTCTGTTCCCTCTGTGTCTCTCTCTCTCCTCCCTCTGTGTCTGTCTCTCTCTCTCTCTCCGTCTGTGTGTCTCTCTCTCCCTCCCTCCCTCTGTGTGTTTGTCTCCCTCTCTCCCTCCCTCTGTGTGTCCGTCTCTCTCTCTCTCTCTCTCCCTCTGTGTGTCTGTCTGTCTCTCTCTCTCCCTCTGTGTGTCTGTCTCTCTCTCTCTCTCTCCCCTCTGTGTGTCTCTCTCTCTCTCTCTCCCTCCCTCTGTGTGTCTGTCTCTCTCTCTCTCTCTCTCTCCCTCCCTCTGTGTGTCTGTCTCTCTCTCTCCCCTTCCCCCCCCCCCCTCTCCTCCTCCCCCCCCCCTCTGTGTGTCTGTCTCCTCTCTCTCTCCCTCCCTCTCTATGTTGTCTCTCTCTCTCCCTCTGTGTGTCTGTCCTCTCTCTCTCCCTCCCTCTGTGTGTCTGTCTGTCTCTCTCTCCCTCCCTCCTCTGTGTGTCTGTCTCTCTCTCCCTCCCTCCCTCTGTGTCTGTCTCTCTCTCTCTCTCCCTCTGTGTGTCTGTGTCTGTCTCTCTCTCTCTCTCCCCTCTGTGTGTCTGTGTGTCTCTCTCTCTCCTCCCCTCTGTGTGTCTGTCTCTCTCTCTCTCTCTCCCTCTGTGTGTCTGTCTCTCTCTCTCCCTCCCTCTGTGTGTCTGTCTCTCTCTCTCCCTCCCTCTGTGTGTCTGTCTCTCTCTCTCTCTCTCTCCCTCTGTGTGTCTGTCTCTCTCTCCTCCCTCCCTCCCCTCTGTGTGTCTGTCTCTCTCTCCCTCCCTCTGTGTCTGCTCTCTCTCTCTCCCTCCCTCTGTGTGTCTGTGTCTCTCTCTCTCTCCCTCCCTCTGTGTCTGTCTCTCTCTCTCTCTCTCCCTCTGTGTGTCTGTCTCTCTCTCCCTCCCTCCCTCTGTGTGTCTGTCTCTCTCTCTCTCTCTCCCTCTGTGTGTCTCTCTCTCTCCTTCCCCCTCGTCTGTCTGTCTGTCTGTCTCTCTCTCTCTCTCCCTCCCTCCTCTGTGTGTCTGTCTCTCTCTCTCCCTCCCTCTGTGTGTCTGTCTCTCTCTCCTCTCCCTCTGTGTGTGTCTCTCTCTCTCTCTCCCTCCTCCCTCTGTGTCTGTCTCT
>NW_027593111.1:7500-38333 GCF_964213995.1 Mustelus asterias
GGAGGAAGTGTTCACTTCCCCAGTCACTGTGCTTGTTCGGCTGGCCAGTACACACGCAATGGGCTGAATGGCCTCCTCTCTGCTCTGTGACAATGCTGCGATGGATTCAATCCAGCGTGCAGACCCTGGAGGACGGAGAGCTCTCCGAGCCAGGCTCCCCCACCCACCCCTCTCCCGGCAGGGGGTGGGGGGAGGGCAGCGTTCTTCACAACACCGTGGACCCCTCCCAAAACCATCCAACACCCCCTCCGCCCACTCATTAGAAGGAGCCCGCGATGTGTCGACACAGAGGATGGATTAGCTGCCGTGATCATGGTGCTGTTTGTGGGATCAGAAGAAGGTGGAAGAGAGAATGTCCGGGGTGTGTGGGGCCCTTAATTACGCTGCTGCTTTTCCGAGGCAGCGGGAAGTGTAGACAGAGTCAATGGATGGGAGGCTGGTTTGCGTGATGGACTGGGCTACATTCACAACCCTTTGTAGTTTCTTGTTGTCTTGGGCAGAGCAGGAGCCATACCAAGCTGTGATACATCTGGAAAGCAGCCAGCATAGGGACCCCACGCACCCCGGACATTCTCTCTTCCACCTTCTTCCGTCGGGAAAAAGATACAAAAGTCTGAGGTCACGTACCAACCGACTCAAGAACAGCTTCTTCCCTGCTGCTGCTGACTTTTGAATGGACCTATCTCGCATTAAGTTGATCTTTCTCTACACCCTAGCTATGACTGTAACACTACATTCTGCACCCTCTCCTTTCCTTCTCTATGAACAGTATGCTTTGCATAGAGTGCAAGAAATGATACTTTTCACGGTAAGTTAATACATGTGACAAATCAAATCAATCTTGGGAAAGCCTCCCTGAGCTCCAGGAACTAGCTTGTGAAAGGAATGTTGCCATTCCGATCAGGAGTAGCAAGGCCTTGTGGGTGTGTGTGATTTTAATTTGATTTATTATTGTCATGTGTATTGGAAAACAGTAAAAAGTATTGATTCTTGCATGCACGGTGACACAGTGATTAGCACTGCTCCCTCACAGCGCCAGGGACCCGGGTTCACTGCTGCCTCACAGCGCCAGGGACCCGGGTTCACTGCTGCCTCACAGCGCCAGGGACCCGAGTTCACTGCTGCCTCACAGCGCCAGGGACCCGGGTTCACTGCTCCCTCACAGCGCCAGGGACCCGGATTCACTGCTCCCTCACAGCGCCAGGGACCCGGGTTCACTGCTCCCTCACAGCGCCAGGGACCCGGGTTCACTGCTGCTTCACAGCGCCAGGGACCCGGGTTCACTGCTGCCTCACAGCGCCAGGGACCCGGGTTCACTGCTCCCTCACAGCGCCAGGGACCCGGGTTCACTGCTGCCTCACAGTGCCAGGGACCCGGGTTCACTGCTGCCTCACAGTGCCAGGGACCCGGGTTCACTGCTCCCTCACAGTGCCAGGGACCCGGGTTCACTGCTGCCTCACAGCACCAGGGACCCGGGTTCACTGCTGCCTCACAGTGCCAGGGACCCGGGTTCACTGCTGCCTCACAGTGCCAGGGACCCGGGTTCACTGCTGCCTCACAGCGCCAGGGACCCGGGTTCACTGCTGCCTCACAGTGCCAGGGACCCGGGTTCACTGCTCCCTCACAGTGCCAGGGACCCGGGTTCACTGCTGCCTCACAGCACCAGGGACCCGGGTTCACTGCTGCCTCACAGTGCCAGGGACCCGGGTTCACTGCTGCCTCACAGTGCCAGGGACCCGGGTTCACTGCTGCCTCACAGCGCCAGGGACCCGGGTTCACTGCTCCCTCACAGCGCCAGGGACCCGGGTTCACTGCTCCCTCACAGCGCCAGGGACCCGGGTTCACTGCTCCCTCACAGCGCCAGGGACCCGGGTTCACTGCTGCCTCACAGCGCCAGGGACCCGGGTTCACTGCTCCCTCACAGCGCCAGGGACCCGGGTTCACTGCTCCCTCACAGCGCCAGGGACCCGGGTTCACTGCTGCCTCACAGCGCCAGGGACCCGGGTTCACTGCTGCCTCACAGCGCCAGGGACCCGGGTTCACTGCTGCCTCACAGCGCCAGGGACCCGGGTTCACTGCTGCCTCACAGTGCCAGGGACCCGGGTTCACTGCTGCCTCACAGCGCCAGGGACCCGGGTTCACTGCTGCCTCACAGTGCCAGGGACCCGGGTTCACTGCTGCCTCACAGCGCCAGGGACCCGGGTTCACTGCTCCCTCACAGCGCCAGGGACCCGGGTTCACTGCTCCCTCACAGCGCCAGGGACCCGGGTTCACTGCTGCCTCACAGCGCCAGGGACCCGGGTTCACTGCTGCCTCACAGCGCCAGGGACCCGGGTTCACTGCTCCCTCACAGCGCCAGGGACCCGGGTTCACTGCTCCCTCACAGCGCCAGGGACCCGGGTTCACTGCTGCCTCACAGCGCCAGGGACCCGGGTTCACTGCTGCCTCACAGCGCCAGGGACCCGGGTTCACTGCTGCCTCACAGCGCCAGGGACCCGGGTTCACTGCTGCCTCACAGTGCCAGGGACCCGGGTTCACTGCTGCCTCACAGCGCCAGGGACCCGGGTTCACTGCTGCCTCACAGCGCCAGGGACCCGGGTTCACTGCTGCCTCACAGTGCCAGGGACCCGGGTTCACTGCTGCCTCACAGTGCCAGGGACCCGGGTTCACTGCTGCCTCACAGCGCCAGGGACCCGGGTTCACTGCTGCCTCACAGCGCCAGGGACCCGGGTTCATTGCTGCCTCACAGCGCCAGGGACCCGGGTTCACTGCTGCCTCACAGTGCCAGGGACCCGGGTTCACTGCTCCCTCACAGTGCCAGGGACCCGGGTTCACTGCTCCCTCACAGCGCCAGGGACCCGGGTTCACTGCTCCCTCACAGCCCCAGGGACCCGGGTTCACTGCTGCCTCACAGCGCCAGGGACCCGGGTTCACTGCTGCCTCACAGCGCCAGGGACCCGGGTTCACTGCTCCCTCACAGCGCCAGGGACCCGGGTTCACTGCTCCCTCACAGTGCCAGGGACCCGGGTTCACTGCTCCCTCACAGCGCCAGGGACCCGGGTTCACTGCTGCCTCACAGTGCCAGGGACCCGGGTTCACTGCTGCCTCACAGCGCCAGGGACCCGGGTTCACTGCTGCCTCACAGCGCCAGGGACCCGGGTTCACTGCTCCCTCACAGCGCCAGGGACCCGGGTTCCATTCCCGGCTTGGGTCACTGTCAGTGCGGAGTCTGCACGTTCTCCCCGTGTCTGCGTGCGTTTCCTCCCACAGTCTGAAAGACGTGCAGGTTAGGGTCCATTGGCCGTGCTAAATTCTCCCTCTGTGTACCCGAACAGGCGCTGGAGTGTGGCGCCTGTGGGATTTTCACAGCAACTTCATTGCGGCGTTAACGTAAGCCAACTTGTGACGCTAATAAATAAACTAAAGCTGTAGCAATACAGACAAAGCATACTGTTCATAGAGTACATGGCGGAGGAGGAGAGTACAGAGTGTAGTTTTGCAGCCACAGCTAGGGTGTGGAGAAAGATCAACTTAACATAGACAACTGAGGGCCCACATCCCTGGAAACATTCTGTGAGCAAACTCGATGGGCCGAATGGCCTAATTCTGTTCCTACCTCTTATGGACTAATCGTTCCTGCGCACGCTGTCTCCAGTGGGTATATAGTCATACAGCATTAAAACAGGCCCTTCAGCCCAACTTGGCCATGCCGCCTTTTTAAACACTAAGCTAGTCCCAATTGCCTGCGTTTGGCCCATATCCCTCTATACCCATCTTGCCCATGTTACTGTCTCAGCGCTTTTAAAAAGACAAAATTGTACCCGCCTCTACTACTACCTCTGGCAGCTCGTTCCAGACACTCACCACCCTCTGTGTGAAAATATTGCCCCTCTGGACACTTTTGTATCTCTCCCCTCTCACCTTAAACCTATGCCCTCTAGTTTTAGACTCCCCCACCTTTGGGAAAATATATTGACTATCTAGCTGATCTGTGCCCCTCATTATTTCATAGACCTTATTTTGGGATGTCTTCAACAAGACATCCCAACTCATGTATTCAATGAAACCAAGCATGCCGAATGCCTTCTTCACCACTCTGTCCACCTGTGACTCCACTTTCAAGGAGCTATGAACATGTACCCCTGGATCTCTTTGTACTGTAACTCTCCCCAACACCCTACCATTAACTGAGTAAGTCCTGCCTTGGTTCAATCTACCAAAATGCATCACCTCGCATTTATCTGAATTAAACTCCATCTGCCATTTGTCAGCCCACTGGCCCAATTGATCAAGATCCCGTTGCAATTGGAGATAACTTTCTTCACTGTCCACTATGCCACCAATCTTAGTATCATCTGCAAACATAAGAACATAAGAACATAAGAAATAGGAGCAGGAGTAGGCCATCTAGCCCCTCGAGCCTGCCCCGCCATTCAATAAGATCATGGCTGATCTGAAGTGGATCAGTTCCACTTACCCGCCTGATCCCCATAACCCCTAATTCCCTTACCGATCAGGAATCCATCTATCCGTGATTTAAAAATATTCAGCGAGGTAGCCTCCACCACCTCAGTGGGCAGAGAATTCCAGAGATTCACCACCCTCTGGGAGAAGAAGTTCCTCCTCAACTCTGTCTTAAACCGACCCCCCTTTATTTTGAGGCTGTGTCCTCTAGTTTTAACTTCCTTACTAAGTGGAAAGAATCTCTCCGCCTCCACCCTATCCAGCCCCCGCATTATCTTATAAGTCTCCATAAGATCCCCCCTCATCCTTCTAAACTCCAACGAGTACAAACCCAATCTCCTCAGCCTCTCCTCATAATCCAAATCCCTCATCTCCGGTATCAACCTGGTGAACCTTCTCTGCACTCCCTCCAATGCCAATATATCCTTCCTCATATAAGGGGACCAATACTGCACACAGTATTCCAGCTGCGGCCTCACCAATGCCCTGTACAGGTGCATCAAGACATCCCTGCTTTTATATTCTATCCCCCTCGCAATATAGGCCAACATCCCATTTGCCTTCTTGATCACGTGTTGTACCTGCAGACTGGGCTTTTGCGTCTCATGCACAAGGACCCCCAGGTCCCTTTGCATGAGACGCAAAACTTACTAACCAGGCCTCCTATATTCTCATCCAAATCATTAATATAAATGACAAATAACAGTGGGCCCAGCACTGATCCCTGAGGCACACCGCTGGTCACAGGCCTCCAGTTTGAAAAACAACCCTCCACAACCACCCTCTGTCTTCTGTCATCAAGCCAGTTTTGTATCCATTTAGCTACCTCACCCTGGATCCCGTGAGATTTAACTTTATGCAACAACCTACCATACGGTACCTTGTCAAAGGCGTTGCTAAAGTCCATGTAGACAACATCAACTGCACTGCCCTCATCTACCTTCTTGGTTACCCCTTCAAAAAACTCAATCAAATTTGTGAGACATGATTTTCCACTCACAAAGCCATGCTGAGGAGGAATTTGTAAAATGCGTACAGGAGGGTTCTTTGGAACAATATGTAGATAGCCTGACTAGAGAGGGGGCTATACTGGACCTAGTACTGGGGAATGAGCCCGGTCAGGTCGTCAAAGTTTCGGTAGGGGAACATGTGGCAAATAGTGACCACAATTCTGTTTGCTTTAGGATAGTGATGGAAAAGGATGAGTGGTGTCCCAAGGGTAAGGTGTTGGATTGGGGGAAGGCTAACTTTAGTGGGATTAGGCAGAAATTGGCAGCTCTTGATTGGGAGGCTGTTTGAGGGTAAATCCACATCTGGCATGTGGGAGTCTTTTAAGGAACAGTTGTTAGGGCTGCAGGATAGGCATGTGCCTGTAAAAAAAGGATAGGAAGGGTAGGATTCAAGAACCGTGGATAACCAGGAAAATTGAGGGACTGGTCAAAAAGAAAAGAGAGGTGTACGTTAGGTCCAGGCAGCTAAAAACGGAGGGAGCTCTGGAGGAATACAAAGAAAGTAGGAAAGAACTCAAACGGGAAATTAGAAGGGCAAAAAGGGGTCACGAAATGTCCTTGGCAGACAGGATTAAGGAGAATCCCAAGGCATTTTATTCATACGTTAGGAACAAAAGGGTTGTCAGGGAAAAAATCGGACCTCTCAGGGACAAAAGTGGGGAATTATGCTTAGAGCCCAAAGAAGTAGGGAAGATCATAAATGAATACTTTGCGTCGGTATTCACAAAGGAGAGGGATGTGTTGACTGGGAGTATCTCGGAGGGGAGTGTTGGTGGAGTTTTTTGAAGAAGTGACTAGAATGGTTGACTAGGGAAGGGCAGTGGATGTCGTCTACATGGACTTTAGTAAAGCGTTTGACAAAGTCCCTCATGGTAGGTTGGTGCAAAAGGTTGGATCTCATGGGATAAAGGGGGAGGTGGCTAGATGGGTGGAGAACTGGCTTGGTCACAGAAGACAGAGGGTGGTAGTGGAAGGGTCTTTTTCCGGCTGGATGCCTGTGACTAGTGGTGTTCTGCAGGGCTCTGTACGGGGACCTCTGCTGTTTGTGATTTCTATAAACGATCTGGAAGAAGGTTTAACTGGGGTGATCAGTAAGTTTGCGGACGACACGAAAATGGCTGGACTTGCAGATAGTGAGGAGCATTGTCAGAGGCTACAGATGGATATAGATAAGCTGGAAATTTGGGCAAAGAAATGGCAGATGGAGTTCAATCCAGATAAATGCGAAGTGATGCATTTTGGTAGAACTAACGTAGCGGGAAGCTATACGATAAATGGCAGAACCATAAAGGGTGTAGATACGCAGAGGGACCTGGGTGTGCAAGTCCGCAGATCCTTGAAGGTGATGTCACAGGTGGAGAAGGTGGTGAAGAAGGCATATGGCATGCTTGCCTTTATAGGACTGGGCATAGAGTATAAAAGTTGGGGTCTGATTTTGCAGATGTCTAGAACGTTGGTTCGGCCGCATTTGGAATACTGCGTCCAGTTCTGGTCGCCACACTACCAGAAGGACGTGGCGGCTTTAGAGAGAGTACAGAGGAGGTTTACCAGGCTGCTGCCTGGTATGGAAGGGCTTAGTTTTGAGGAGAGATTGGGTAAACTGGGGTTGTTCTCACTGGAAAGACGGAGGATGAGGGGTAACCTAATAGAGGTGTATAAAATTATGAAAGGCATAGAACCATAGAAAATTACAGCTCAGAAACAGGCCTTTTGGCCCTTGTCTGTGCCGAACCATTTTTTGCCGAGTCCCACTGACCTGCACTTGGACCATATCCCTCCACACCCCTCTCATCCATGAACCCGTCCGAGTTTTTCTTAAATGTTAAAAATGACCCCGCATTTACCACTTTATCCGGCAGCTCATTCCACACTCCCACCACTCTCTGCGTGAAGAAGCCCCCCCTAATATTCCCTTTAAACTTTTCTCCTTTCACCCTTAACCCATGCCCTCTGGTTTTTTTCTCCCCTAGCCTCAGCGGAAAAAGCCTGCTTGCATTCACTCTATCTATACCCATCAAAATGTTATACACCTCTATCAAATCTCCCCTCGATCTTCTACGCTCCAGGGAATAAAGTCCCAACCTATTCAATCTCTCTCTGTAACTCTGCTTCTCAAGTCCCGGCAACATCCTTGTGAATCTTCTCTGCACTCTTTCAACCTTATTTACATCCTTCCTGTAACTAGGTGACCAAAACTGTACACAATACTCTAAATTCGGCCTCACCAATGCCTTATATAACCTTACCATAACACTTCAACTTTTATACTCGATACTCCGATTTATAAAGGCCAATGTACCAAAGGCACTCTTTACGACCCTATCCACCTGTGACGTCACTTTTAGGGAATTCTGTACCTGTATTCCCAGATCCCTCTGTTCAACTGCACTCTTCAGAGTCCTACCATTTACCCTGTACGTTCTACTTTGGTTTGTCCTTCCAATGTGCAATATCTCACACTTGTCTGCGTTAAATTCCATTTGCCATTTTTTAGCCCATTTTTCTAGTTGGTCCAAATCCCTCTGCAAGCTTTGAAAACCTTCCTCACTGTCCACTACACCTCCAATCTTTGTATCATCAGCAAACTTGCTGATCCAATTTACCACATTATCATCCAGATCATTGATATAGATGACAAACAACAATGGACCCAACACCGATCCCTGCGGCACACCACTAGTCACAGGCCTCCACTCAGAGAAGCAATCCTCCACAACCACTCTCTAGCTTCTTCCAATGAGCCAGTGTCTAATCCAATTTACTACCTCCCCATGTATACCTAGCGACTGAACCTTCCTAACTAACCTCCCATGAGGGACCTTGTCAAAGGCCTTGCTGAAATCCAGGTAGACAACATCCACCGCCTTCCCTTCATCCACTTTCCTGGTAACCTCCTCGAAAACCTCTAATAGATTGGTCAAACATGACCTACCACGCACAAAGCCATGTTGACTCTCCCTAATAAGTCCCTGTCTATCCAAATATTTGTAGATCCTATCCCTTATCACACCTTCCAATAACTTGCCCACCACCGACGTCAAACTTACTGGCCGATAATTTCCCGGATTTCTTTTGGAACCTTTTTTAAACAAGGGAACAACATGAGCCACCCTCCAATCATCCGGCACCTCCCCCGTGAATCCTGACATTTTAAATATGTCTGCCAGGGCCCCTGCAAGTTCAACACTAGCTTCCCTCAAGGTCCGTGGGAATACCCTGTCCGGTCCTGGGGATTTATCCACTCTGATTTGCCTCAAGACAGCGAGCACCTCCTCCCCTTTAATCTGTTAAGGTTCCATGACCTCCCTACCAGTTTGCCCTATTTCCGTAGACTCCATGCCCGTTTCCTCAGTAGATACGGATGCAAAAAAACCATTTAGTATCTCCCCCATCTCTTTTGGTTCCATACACAGTATACCACTCTGGTCTTCAAGAGGACCAATTTTATCCCTCACTATCCTTTTGCTCCTAACATACCTATAGAAGCTCTTTGGATTTTCCTTCAATCTGTCTGCCAAAGCAACCTCATGTCTTCTTTTAGCCCTCCTGATTTCCCTCTGAAGTAGCTTCTTGCACTTTTTATACTCCTCGAGCATCTGATGTGTTCCTTGCTGCCTGTACATTTCATACAACTCTCTCTTCCTCTTAATCAGTGTTACAATCTCCCTCGAGAACCAAGGTTCCTTATTCCGATTCACTTTGCCTTTAATCCTGACAGGAACATACAAACTCTGCACTCTCAAAATTTCTCCTTTGAAGGCCTCCCACTTTCCATTTACACCCTTACCAGAGAACAGCCTGTGCCAATCCACACTTCCCAGATCCCTTAGATAGAGTGAATGGTGGGAAGCTTTTTCCCAGGTCTGTGTTGACATTCACGAGGGGTCATAGGTTCAAGGTGAAGGAGGGGAGGTTCAACACGGATATCAGAAGGACATATTTTACACAGAGGGTGGTGGGGGCCTGGAATGCACTGCCGGGCAAGGTGGTGGAGGCGGACACACTGGGAACGTTTAAGACTTATCTAGATAGCCACATGAATGGAGGGATACAAAAGAATGGTCTAGTTTGGACCAGGGAGCGGCGCGGGCTTGGAGGGCCGAAGGGCCTGTTGCTGTGCTGTATTGTTCTTTGTTCTGACTGTCCCTAATCAGTCCTTGCGTCTCTAAATGCCTGTAGATTCTGTCCCTCAAAATATCTTCCAACAACTTGCCCACCACAGATGTGAGGCTCACCGGCCTGTAGTTCCCAGGCTTTTCCCTGCAGCCCTTTTTAAACAAAGGCACAACATTTGCCACTCTCCAATTTTCAGGCACCTCACCCGTGACTATCGATGATTCAAATATCTCGGCGAGGGGATCCGCAATTTCCTCCCTAGCCTCCCACAATGTCCTGGGATACACTTCTTCAGATCCTGGGATTAATCTATCTTGATGCGCTTTAAGATTTCCAGCACCACCTTCTCTGTTTTATGTACACTCCTCAAGACATCACTATTTATTTTCCCAAGTTCCCGAACATCCATGCTTTTCAGCTCCCAGATATTGACTATCTAGCTGATCCATGCGCCTCATTATTTTATAGACCTCTGTAAGGTCTCCCCTCAGCCTCCTACGCTCCAGAGAAAAAGGTCCCAGTCTATCCAGCCTCTCCTCATAACTCAAACCATCAAGTCCTGGTAGCATCCCAGTAAATCTTTTCTGCACTCTTTCTAGTTTAATAACATCCTTTCTATAATAGGGTGACCAGAACTGTGCACATTAGTCCAAGTGTGGCCTTACCAATGTCTTGTACAACTTCAACAAGACGTCCCAACTCCTGTATTCAATGTTCTGACCGATGAAACCAAGTATGCCGAATGCCTTCTTCACCACTCTGTCCACTTGTGACTCCACTTTCAAGGAGCTATGTACATGTACCCTTAGATCTTTGTTCACATCCTTCCTTTAGTGTGGCACCCAGAACTGTATGCAACGTTCCAGCTGTGGCCTTTAGAACCAACCATAGAACCATATATTTCGTGCCCCTTGATGCTCTTTCCACATCCCCCCACAAGTGACAGAGCTGCTGCCATTTTGTTCCTCCAGGTTTGGGGGCTCTCCAGGGTTCAATGGTTGAACTTTGACCCCCTGCCTTGACCTCAGTGTGTGCTGACATCTGCCTTTCTTCCCTCTCCCCTGGCAGGCGGGCAGTGATGGGCAAAGCATTGGCAATTGCCCCTTCTCGCAGCGACTCTTCATGGTGCTCTGGCTTAAGGGGGTCACCTTCAACGTCACCACCGTCGACATGAAGAGGTCAGTGGGGTCGGGGGTCATGCGTGTGTCTGAAGGGGCGGGGAAAGTCTTGCAGAGAGACCGGGTTGTTGAGGGAGGGAATTGCAGAGGATTAGCCAATAGCGTGGCTGAGCGATGAACATTGTTTGGGTCGGGGGGGAGGGGAAGGTGGCGCAAGGGGCCAGATTTGGAGGAGTGCAGATGTCTCCGGAGGGTTGGGGGGGGTGGGGGTTGTTTCGGGGAAGGAGGGTAGCGAGTGACGGCAGGGATCGGGGGGAGCGAGGCCACCCAGGGATTTGAAAATGGGGCTGAGAATTTCAAAATGGGAGCCAGCGTAGGTTAGTGAGCGCGCGGGGTGAGGGGGGCGAGGGATTGGAGACGTGGGGGGGGGGGGAGGGGGGATTGGAGACGTGGGGGGGGGAGGGGGGATTGGAGACGTGGGGGGGGGAGGGGGGATTGGAGACGTGGGGGGGGGAGGGGGGATTGGAGACGTGGGGGGAGGGGGGATTGGAGACGTGGGGGGGGAGGGGGGATTGGAGACGTGGGGGGGGGAGGGGGGATTGGAGACGCGGGGGGGGGAGGGGGGATTGGAGACGCGGGGGGGAGGGGGGATTGGAGACGCGGGGTGGGGGGGGGAATTGGAGACGGGAGACGCGGGGTGGGGGGGGGAATGGGAGACGTGGGGGGAGGGGGAATTGGAGACGGGAGACGTGGGGGGAGGGGGAATTGGGGACGCGGGGGGGGGGAGGGGGAATTGGGGGAATTGGGGACGCGGAGGGGGAGTTGGGGACACGGGGGGTGGAGGGGGAATTGGGGACGCGGGGGGTGGAGGGGGAATGGGAGATGTGGGGGGGGAATTGGGGACGCGGGGGTGGAGGGGGAATTGGGGACGCGGGGGGTGGAGGGGGAATTGGGGACGTGGGGGTGGAGGGGGAATTGGGAACGCGGGGGTGGAGGGGGAATTGGGGACGCGGGGGTGGAGGGGGAATTGGGGACGGGAGACGCGGTGGGTGGGGGGGGGGGCGGAGGTTTCCCACTCGTTTCCTGCGCTCCGTCGTGGCGGATGTGTTCTCACTCTTTAGCGGAATTCGAGTTGGTATTTCGGAGGAGCAGGTGGCTGGGTGGTAACACTCTCTTTTTCTCTCTCCCTCTTTCCGCTCCATCCTACATCTTCCCCCCTGCCCCATCCCCTGTTGTCGATGTAGGAAATTTGAGAACAAGTTTCTGGAGGACCTGGCTCCGGGGGCCCAGCCCCCGTTCCTGCTCTACGAGAATGAGGTGAAAACCGACACCAACAAGATCGAGGAGTTTCTTGAGGAAAATCTCTGTCCCCCCAAGTACGTGGGAGGGGGGGTGGGGGGGCTGCGCTTGCTGTGGGACTTCTCATTGGTGGGGAGATTTGATTGGATTTACTATTGACACATGTATGAACACACAGTGAAAAGTATTGTTTCTTGCACTCTATACAAAGCATACAGTTCATAGAGTACATAGGGGAGAAGGAAAGGAGAGAGTGCAGAATGTAGTGTTACAGTCACAGCTAGGGTATAGAGAAAGATCAACTTAATGTGAGGTAGGTCCAAATAGTTAAGAAAGCCCCACCAACACCTCTTTCTCAGAAGACTAAGAAAATTCAGAATGTCCGCTACAATTCTCACCAACTTTTACAGATGCACCATAGAAAGCATTCTTTCTGGTTGTATCACAGCTTGGTCTGGGCTCCTGCTCTGCCCAAGACCGCAAGGAACTACAAAAGGTCGTGAGTGTAGCCCAATCCATCACGCAAACCAGCCTCCATCCATTGACTCTGTCTACACTTCCCGCTGCCTCGGCAAAGCAGCCAGCATAATTAAGGACCCCACGCATCCCGGACATTCTCTCTTCCACCTTCTTCCGTTGGGAAGAAGATACAAAAGTCTGAGGTCATGTACCAACCGACTCAAGAACAGCTTCTTCCCTGCTGCTGTCAGATGGAGTCAATGGGTAGGAAGCTGGTTTGCGTGATGGATTGGGGTACATTCACAACCTTTTGTAGTTCCTTGCGGTTTTGGGCAGAGCAGGAGCCCAGACCAAGCTGTGATACAACCAGAAAGAATGCTTTCTATGGTGCATCTGTAAAAGTTGGTGAGAGTCGTAGCTGACATCCCAAATTTCCTTAGTCTTCTGAGAAAGTAGAGGAATGTGTGAGTCCCTGGAGAGACGGGGACCGAACTCCGGGCAGCGATGGGGAGGGGATTCGTCTGGATAAGTTCGCCTCCACAATTCCACTTTCCCGCCTTATCCCCGTAACCCTCGATTCCCTTACTGATTAACAATCTGTCTGTCTCAGCCTTGAACATACTCAGTGACCCGACCTCCACAGCCCTCTGCGGGAAAGAATTCCACAGATTCACTCCCCTCTGAGAGAAGAAATTCCTCCTCATCTCTGTCTTCAATGGGCGACCCCCTCACTCTGAGATGATGCTCTCTGGTCCCAGACACTCCCACAGGGGGAAATAACCTCTCAGCATCGACCCTGTCAAACCCCCTGAGAATCCGATATGTCTCAATAAGGTCGCCTCACATTCTTCTAAACTCCAGTGAGTACAGGCCCAACCTACTCACCCTCTCCTCATAAGAAACTCCCTCCCTACCCGGGAACCTAGTGAACCTTCTCTGGACTGCCTCCAATGCCAGGATATCTTTCCTTAGATAAACGGACCAAAACTGTTCACACTATTCCAGGCCTGAGACATGGGAGAAATCTCCAGTTTGGGCGGCACAGTGATTAGCACTGCTGCCTCACAGCGCCAGGGACCCGGGTTCACTGCTGCCTCACAGCGCCAGGGACCCGGGTTCACTGCTGCCTCACAGCGCCAGGGACCCGGGTTCACTGCTGCCTCACAGCGCCAGGGACCCGGGTTCACTGCTGCCTCACAGCGCCAGGGACCCGGGTTCACTGCTGCCTCACAGCGCCAGGGACCCGGGTTCACTGCTGCCTCACAGTGCCAGGGACCCGGGTTCACTGCTCCCTCACAGCGCCAGGGACCCGGGTTCACTGCTGCCTCACAGCGCCAGGGACCCGGGTTCACTGCTCCCTCACAGTGCCAGGGACCCGGGTTCACTGCTCCCTCACAGCGCCAGGGACCCGGGTTCACTGCTCCCTCACAGCGCCAGGGACCCGGGTTCACTGCTGCCTCACAGTGCCAGGGACCCGGGTTCACTGCCCCCCTCACAGCGCCAGGGACCCGGGTTCACTGCTGCCTCACAGCGCCAGGGACCCGGGTTCACTGCTCCCTCACAGCGCCAGGGACCCGGGTTCACTGCTCCCTCACAGCGCCAGGGACCCGGGTTCACTGCTCCCTCACAGCGCCAGGGACCCGGGTTCACTGCTGCCTCACAGCGCCAGGGACCCGGGTTCACTGCTCCCTCACAGCGCCAGGGACCCGGGTTCACTGCTCCCTCACAGCGCCAGGGACCCGGGTTCACTGCTCCCTCACAGCGCCAGGGACCCGGGTTCACTGCCCCCCTCACAGCGCCAGGGACCCGGGTTCACTGCTGCCTCACAGCGCCAGGGACCCGGGTTCACTGCTCCCTCACAGCGCCAGGGACCCGGGTTCACTGCTCCCTCACAGCACCAGGGACCCGGGTTCACTGCTGCCTCACAGCGCCAGGGACCCGGGTTCACTGCTGTCTCACAGCGCCAGGGACCCGGGTTCACTGCTGCCTCACAGCGCCAGGGACCCGGGTTCACTGCTGCCTCACAGCGCCCGGGACCCGGGTTCACTGCTCCCTCACAGCGCCAGGGACCCGGGTTCACTGCTCCCTCACAGCGCCAGGGACCCGGGTTCACTGCTCCCTCACAGCGCCAGGGACCCGGGTTCACTGCTGCCTCACAGCGCCCGGGACCCGGGTTCACTGCTCCCTCACAGCGCCAGGGACCCGGGTTCACTGCTCCCTCACAGCGCCAGGGACCCGGGTTCACTGCTCCCTCACAGCGCCAGGGACCCGGGTTCACTGCTCCCTCACAGCGCCAGGGACCCGGGTTCACTGCTCCCTCACAGCGCCAGGGACCCGGGTTCACTGCCCCCCTCACAGCGCCAGGGACCCGGGTTCACTGCTGCCTCACAGCGCCAGGGACCCGGGTTCACTGCTCCCTCACAGCGCCAGGGACCCGGGTTCACTGCTCCCTCACAGCACCAGGGACCCGGGTTCACTGCTGTCTCACAGCGCCAGGGACCCGGGTTCACTGCTGCCTCACAGCGCCAGGGACCCGGGTTCACTGCTGCCTCACAGCGCCCGGGACCCGGGTTCACTGCTCCCTCACAGCGCCAGGGACCCGGGTTCACTGCTCCCTCACAGCGCCAGGGACCCGGGTTCACTGCTGCCTCACAGCGCCCGGGACCCGGGTTCACTGCTCCCTCACAGCGCCAGGGACCCGGGTTCACTGCTCCCTCACAGCGCCAGGGACCCGGGTTCACTGCTCCCTCACAGCGCCAGGGACCCGGGTTCACTGCTCCCTCACAGCGCCAGGGACCCGGGTTCACTGCTCCCTCACAGCGCCAGGGACCCGGGTTCACTGCTCCCTCACAGTGCCAGGGACCCGGGTTCACTGCTCCCTCACAGTGCCAGGGACCCGGGTTCACTGCTGCCTCACAGCGCCAGGGACCCGGGTTCACTGCTGCCTCACAGCACCGGGGACCCGGGTTCACTGCTCCCTCACAGTGCCAGGGACCCGGGTTCACTGCTCCCTCACAGTGCCAGGGACCCGGGTTCACTGCTGCCTCACAGCGCCAGGGACCCGGGTTCACTGCCCCCCTCACAGCGCCAGGGACCCGGGTTCACTGCTCCCTCACAGCGCCAGGGACCCGGGTTCACTGCTCCCTCACAGCACCAGGGACCCGGGTTCACTGCTGCCTCACAGCGCCAGGGACCCGGGTTCACTGCTGCCTCACAGCGCCAGGGACCCGGGTTCACTGCTGTCTCACAGCGCCAGGGACCCGGGTTCACTGCTGCCTCACAGCGCCAGGGACCCGGGTTCACTGCTGCCTCACAGCGCCCGGGACCCGGGTTCACTGCTCCCTCACAGCGCCAGGGACCCGGGTTCACTGCTCCCTCACAGCGCCAGGGACCCGGGTTCACTGCTCCCTCACAGCGCCAGGGACCCGGGTTCACTGCTGCCTCACAGCGCCAGGGACCCGGGTTCACTGCTCCCTCACAGCGCCAGGGACCCGGGTTCACTGCTGCCTCACAGCGCCAGGGACCCGGGTTCACTGCTCCCTCACAGCGCCAGGGACCCGGGTTCACTGCTGCCTCACAGCGCCAGGCACCCGGGTTCACTGCTGCCTCACAGCCCCAGGGACCCGGGTTCACTGCTGCCTCACAGCCCCAGGGACCCGGGTTCACTGCTGCCTCACAGTGCCAGGGACCCGGGTTCACTGCTCCCTCACAGCGCCAGGGACCCGGGTTCACTGCTGCCTCACAGCGCCAGGGACCCGGGTTCACTGCTGCCTCACAGTGCCAGGGACCCGGGTTCACTGCTGCCTCACAGTGCCAGGGACCCGGGTTCACTGCTGCCTCACAGCGCCAGGGACCCGGGTTCACTGCTCCCTCACAGCGCCAGGGACCCGGGTTCACTGCTGCCTCACAGCGCCAGGGACCCGGGTTCACTGCTGCCTCACAGCGCCAGGGACCCGGGTTCACTGCTGCCTCACAGCGCCAGGGACCCGGGTTCACTGCTGCCTCACAGCGCCAGGGACCCGGGTTCACTGCTGCCTCACAGCGCCAGGGACCCGGGTTCACTGCTCCCTCACAGCGCCAGGGACCCGGGTTCACTGCTCCCTCACAGCACCAGGGACCCGGGTTCACTGCTGCCTCACAGTGCCAGGGACCCGGGTTCACTGCTGCCTCACAGCGCCAGGGACCCGGGTTCACTGCTGCCTCACAGCGCCAGGGACCCGGGTTCACTGCTGCCTCACAGCGCCAGGGACCCGGGTTCACTGCTCCCTCAGAGCGCCAGGGACCCGGGTTCCATTCCAGCCTCGAGTCACTGTCTGTGTGGAGTTTGCATGTTCTCCCCGTGTCTGCGTGGGTTTCCTCCGGGTGCTCCGGTTTCCTCCCACAGTCCAAAGATGTGCTGGTTAGATGGATTGGCCGTGATAAATTGCCCTGTGGTGTGTGGAGGGTTAGCAGGGTAAATACGTGGGGTTAGGGGCCTGGGTGGGATTGTGGTCGATGCAGGCTCGATGGGCCGAATGGCCTCCCTCTGCGCTGTTGGGATTCTATGAACAACTCTAATCAGTCTTTCTTCCTTTTTAATACCCCCCCCCCCACACCCCGAACCTCCGCCCCCCACACCCCCCCCCCCCCCCACACCCCAAACCTCCGCCCCCCTCACCCCCCCCCCCCCCACACCCCCCCCCCCCCCCCCCACACACCCCGAACCTCCTTGTCTTTAACGAATGCTCTTGTGTTTCTCTCCCCCAAGATATCCGCGTCTGGCCGCCAGGAACCCGGAATCCAACACCGCCGGGAGCAACATTTTCTCCAAGTTCTCGGCCTACATCAAGAACCCCAATCCTGGCATGAACGACAGTAGGTGGAGAAACTTTCCCTGTCTGACCCCTATTGGCATTGGACCAGATTGGCCATTCGGGTTGGGGGGGGGGAGAGAATCATTCACCTGCTCAAACAGGCTTCCCAATTGGCCAGGACAACTTTGGCCACCGCTCTCGAGGGTCAGCTGTGTGCCAGAGGGTCGTAGGGTCCAAGGCCCATCCTGAGTGCAAAATTTAGGCCCCTCCTCTCACTGGTTAGAAATCGAAATAGTCCCATGCGGTGTGCAAGTGTTGCATTTTAGTTTGCTTATTATTGTCACATGTATTAACATACAGTGAAAAGTATTGTTTCTTGCGCGCTATACAGACAAAACATACCGTTCACAGAGAAGGAAAGGAGAGGGTGCAGAATGTAGTGTTATAGTCATAGCTAGGGTGTAGAGAAAGATCAACTTAATGCGAGGTAGGTCCATTCAAAAGTCTGATGGCAGCAGGGAAGAAGCTGTTCTCGATAAAGTGTATCCCAGGACATTGTGAGAGGCTCGGGAGGAAATTGCGGCTCCCCTAGCAGAGATATTTGAATCATCGATAATCACGGGTGAGGTGCCTGAAGATTGGAGAGTGGCAAATGTTGTGCCTTTGTTTAAAAAGGGCTGCAGGGAAAAGCCTGGGAACTACAGGCCAGTGAGCCTCACATCTGTGGTGGGTAAATTGTTAGAAGGTATTTTGAGAGACAGGATCTACAGGCATTTAGAGACACAAGGACTGATTTAGGACAGTCAGCGTGGCTTTGTGAGTGGAAAATCAAGTCTCTCAAATTTGATTGAGTTTTTTGAAGGGGTAATCAAGAAGGTAGATGAGGGCAGTGCAGTTGATGTTGTCTACATGGACTTTAGCAAGGCCTTTGACAAGGTACCGCATGGTAGGTTGTTGCATAAAGTTAAATCTCACGGGATCCAGGATGAGGTAGCCAAATAGCAAATGTTTCACACAGAGGGTGGTGAGTGTCTGGAACAAGCTGCCAGAGGTAGTAGTAGAGGCGGGTACAATTTTGTCTTTTAAAAAGCATTTAGACAGTTACATGGGTACGATGTACAGAGAGATATAGGCCAAATGCGGGCAATTGGGACTAGCTTAGTGTTTTAAAAAAGGGGTGGCATGGACAAGTTGGGCCGAAGGGCCTGTTTCCATGCTGTAAACCTCTGACTCTATTTGCTAAAGTTCCTTGTGGTCTTGGGCAGAGCAGGAGCCCCAGACCAAGCTGTGATACAACCAGAAAGGATGCTTTCTATGGTGCATCTGTAAAGGTTGGTGAGAGTTGTAGCTGACATGCCAAATTTCCTTCGCCCCCTGAGAAAGTAGAGGCATTGGTGGGGCTTTCTTAACTATAGCGTTGGCGTGGGGGGGACCAGGACAGGTTGTTGGTGATCTGGACACCTAGAAACCTGAAGCTCTCGACACTTCGTCCCCGTTGATGTAGACAGACGGTTAAGCGCCCTCTGAAGGGATGGGGGAGATGGGGTTGAGGAGTGGGCAGTGAGTGTTGTCACTGGGCTGGCCTAGCATTCATTCCTATCCCCAATTGCCCCTTGAACCCACTGGTTCGCTCGGCTATTTCAGAGGGCAGTTGAGAGTCAACCACATTGCTGTGTCTCTGGAGTCACGTGTAGGCCAGGCCGGGTAAGGACGGCAGATTTCCTTCACTGAAGGACATTAGTGACCCACATGGGTTTTTCTGACATGAGAACCAGGTGGAGGCCATTCAGGTCCTCGAACCCGTCCTTGGCTGCCCTTGGCCTCTGCCCTTGGCCTCCGCCCTTGGCCTCCGCCCTTGGCCTCCGCCCTTGGCCTCCGCCCTTGGCCTCCGCCCTTGGCCTCCGCCCTTGGCCTCCGCCCTTGGCTGACCTTGGCCTCCGCCCTTGGCTGACCTTGGCCTCCGCCCGCTCCCCGTGACCCTTCGACCCCAATACTGATTGAAAACCGCTCCAGCTCCCCAAATTCATTCGGTGTTCTCCCGTTCCCCGCGCTCTGGGGTAGAGAATTCCCCAGATTCACCAGCCTTTGAGTGAAACAACTCCCCCTCGTCTCTGTTTCACGCCTGCCGCCCCTTACCCCAAGCCGACAGACTGACCCGGGCTGTCCTGAGCACGGCATGGATTAGGCCGATTATTGATTCAGTGAGCTTTTAAAGGAAAGGAAACCGAGCCAGCGGTTTTATTGGTGGACAGCATTGAAGGGAACCTGTAATTTTATTCATTTCTCCTAATGCTGCTGTCGCTGGCTGGGTCCAGCATTTACTGCCCCTTGAGAAGGTGGTGGTGAGCCGCCTTCCTGAACCCACTGCAGTCCCTGAGGTGTAGGTACACCCACGGTGCTGTTAGGGAGGGAGCTCCAGGATGTTGACCCAGCGACAGTGAAGGAACGGCCGATATATTTCCAAGTCGGGATGGTGAGTGACTCGGAGGGGAGCCTCCAGGTGGGGGTGTTCCCCAGGTATCTGCTGCCCTTGTCCTTCTAGATGGAAGCGGTTGTGGGTTTGGAAGGTGCTGCCTAAGGAGCCTTGGTGAGTTGCTGCAGTGCATCTTGTAGATGGTACACACGGCTGTCACTGTGCGTTGGGGGTGGAGGGAGTGAGTGTTTGTGGATGGGGGGCCAATCAAGCGGGGCTGCTTTGTCCTGGATGGTGTTGAGCTTCTCGAGTGTTGTTGGAGCTGCAGCATCCAGGGAAGGGGGGAGTATTCCATCACACTCCTGACTTGTGCCTTGTAGATGGTGGACAGGCTGTGGGGAGTCAGGAGGTGAGTTACTCTCTGCAGGATTCCCAGCCTCTGAGCTGCCACAGTGTTTATCTGCTTGGGTTCAGTTTCTGGTCAATGGTAACTCTCCAAGATGATGAGGACGAACTATTCCCAAGTTAATGGGGAGGGTTCCCACCTCACTTGCCCTCACCCACATCCCACCTCCCCCCATATTTGTCGGCCTAGATTTTGAGGCCTTGGCCTCAGGGTTCAGAGGTCAAACTCTCCTGTGCCCAGCAGTGCTGTTGAGTGAATTCTTTTCCCTCTGGCCCTCAGTGTTGGAGAAAGGCCTCCTGAAATCCTTGGCCAAGCTGGATGAGTACTTGAAGACTCCCGTGCCCGAGGAAATAGATGAGAACAGCGCTGAGGATGTCGTGGTCTCCACCCGCAAGTTCCTGGATGGCAACGAGCTGACACTGGCTGATTGTAACCTTCTACCCAAACTCCACATTGCCAAGGTAATAACCAGCCCTCCCGTTTGGCATTGAGGGATGGGGGGGCTACCATGAGGCGGGGGGGAAGGCCATTCGGCCCATCGGGTTCCTGCTGGCTCTCAGTCCAGTTGACTTTTGTTGTCAATTCCCCCCCCCCCCCCCCCACAAACCTACACATCTTTAGATGGGGTAATTTAGCATGGCTAATCCCCCTAACCTGCACATCTTTGGACACTAAGGGGCAATTTAGCATGGCCAATTCGCTAATGTCCAAAGACGTGCAGGTTAGGGTGGATTGGCCATGCTAAATTGCCCCTTAGTGTCCAATTATGTGCAGATTAGGGACAACTTAGCACGGCCAATCCACCTAAGCCGCACGTCTTTGGAGTGTGGGAGGAACCCGGAGGAAACCCACGCAGACACGGGGAGAATGTGCAGACTCCACACAGACAGTGACCCAAGGCTGGAATGGAACCCGTATCCCTGGAGCTGTGAGGCAGCAGAGCTAACCCACTGCCTCATTAAATCCCAGAGTGTGTGTTGACGCTTACTTAACGTTAATCTTTGTCATTTTCTCCTCTCTCTCTCTCTGTCTCAGGTGGTTTGCAAGAAATACCGAGGCTTCGAGATCCCTCAGCAGTTCACTGGTATCTGGAGGTATTTGAGAAATGCCTACGATTGTGAAGAGTTCGCCCACACCTGCCCCAAGGACGAGGAGATTGAGTTTGCTTACTCCCTGGTGGCAAAACCCCTCAAGTAGTGGGTACGCTCGTCGGGGAAAGGAAAAATAGCACCATGATGCAGCTTTTCCCAGAAGAGTTCGCCTTGTAAAATCTCCCTCACGTGAAATCATTTTTCTCTTCCTGTTGTTTCAAAAGAAGTATTACTTGACCAAGTTTGTTTTCTAGCTGCCTTGTTGTTTTCCTGGAGAATTTCCTCAAAAAAATATATATTTATGTTTAGTCAAAGCCTGTGGGGTTGTTTTTATTCAGAAAATGAGACATGTTAGCCGCCTCGGGCCTAGTTTTCTGGTCTGGGGTTAAGCCGGGAGGCGAAATCGTCTCTGGGTGGCAGTAGAGAGGTGAAATGGGTGCCGATGTTTCCATCAGAGTCATTTCCTTCCCCTCCCCCGTGACTCGCGCGAGTTTCATGTTGTTTGGCTCATTCCCCGCAGTCATCAAACTCCCAAGGCAGGCTTCGGGCCTTCACTCTACGGGGCAGGGCCTTCCATCCAAAGTGAAGACCGTTTACCCACTGCAGACACCCAGTGGTCCTGAGGTGACTCGAGCTTGGCCACACCAAAAAAAAACAGCAGGTTGCTGACGTCAGCACAGGCGGGAGATGGCCATTCAGCCCCTCGGGACTGCACTGCTGTTCGGTCAACTCCCACTTCTCCTGCCCTTTGACCTCAAGTCTACCCATCACACCTTTTAAAAATAAACTTGTTGATTCGCTATTGGAGTGGGGGATATTTAATTGAGGGGATTCTATGATATGATTATGGGCGGCACTGAGCGCCAGGGACCCGGGTTCGATTCCCGGCTTGGGTCACTCTGTGTGGAGTCTGCACGTTCTCCCCGTGTCTGCGTGGGTTTCCTCCGGGTGCTCCGGTTTCCTCCCACAGCCCAAAGATGTGTGGTCCAGATGGATCGGCCATGCTAAATTGACCCCTGGTGTACCCGAACGGGCGCTAGAGTGTGGCAACTTGGGGATTTTCACAGTAACTTCATTGCGGTGTTAATGTCAGTCTACTCGGGCTGCCAATAAAATAAAGTTTCTAAATTTGTGTGGCCACTTTCAGGGATTGGACCACACGATCCCGCTGTACGTCAAGGCTGTTCAGGTTCCTGCCATTAGCTGTACACTTACCCTTAACCCTTCAGGCCACTGTCTGTCAGATGGGGGAGGAGCCAGGGTATCGGATGTGGGGAGGAGGCCATTCAGCCCCTCTTTCCTCTGCCTCTCCTGGCCTTCCAAAGTGGATCCAGATGACAGGTGGTCCTGCCGGCGTGCGATGGGGCAGGACCGCTCGCGTCACACCAACAACCCCCTCCCCACCCTCTGGCCTTGCCAATCTCCCCCTGAGCCTCCCGGAAGAAAGGCCTAACTCTGGGCTGCTGCTGGGAGCAATGCCCCGGGGGGAGGGATCCAGTGGCGTGTCAGAGAAAGACGCACTTTGCCAAGGAGAGAAAAAAAACTCTTCAAACGCCTCTGGGAAACAGGTTTTAATATTGATAAAAATGGCTGGCAATAACTTGCATTTACATAGCACCTTTAACTCAATCAGACGCGCACCACAGAAGTGTTAGAAACAAATCTCACAGCACATGAAAGGCCCTTCGGCCCATTGAGACTGCACCCCCATTACCTCAAACGTGGCACGGATCCTATTTCCCACCGCGTGTCCCACCTGTTTAAATGTTAGGGCCAAATATATTTTTTTAACAGGATGGTGCACTGCATCATGGGACAGCGGGGGAAGCGGACAAAAGCTTGGTCAAGGGGGTCGCTGTAGGTCTGGATCGGAGCGGGGTACAGACGTCTCGGGGGAGGGTCTGGATCGGAGCGGGGTACAGACGTCTCGGGGGAGGGGTCTGGATCGGAGCGGGGTACAGGCGTCTCGGGGGAGGGGTCTGGATCGGAGCGGGGTACAGACGTCTCGGGGGAGGGGTCTGGATCGGAGCGGGGTACAGGCGTCTCGGGGGAGGGGTCTGGATCGGAGTGGGGTACAGGCGTCTCGGGGGAGGGTCTGGATCGGAGCGGGGTACAGGCGTCTCGGGGAGGGGTCTGGATCGGAGCGGGGTACAGGCGTCTCGGGCGGGGGAGGGGTCTGGATCGGAGCGGGGTACAGGCGTCTCGGGCGGGGGAGGGGTCTGGATCGGAGCGGGGTACAGGCGTCTCGGGGGAGGGTCTGGATCGGAGCGGGGTACAGGCGTCTCGGGGGAGGGGTCTGGATCGGAGCGGGGTACAGGCGTCTCGGGGGAGGGTCTGGATCGGAGCGGGGTACAGGCGTCTCGGGGGAGGGGTCTGGATCGGAGCGGGGTTCAGGCGTCTCGGGGGAGGGGTCTGGATCGGAGCGGGGTACAGACGTCTCGGGGAGGGTCTGGATCGGAGAGGGGTACAGGCGTCTCGGGCGGGGGAGGGGTCTGGATCGGAGCGGGGTACAGGCGTCTCGGGGGAGGGGTCTGGATCGGAGCGGGGTACAGGCGTCTCGGGGAGGGTCTGGATCGGAGCAGGGTACAGGCGTCTCGGGGGAGGGGTCTGGATCGGAGCGGGGTACAGGCGTCTCGGGCGGGGGAGGGGTCTGGATCGGAGCGGGGTACAGGCGTCTCGGGGGAGGGTCTGGATCGGAGCGGGGTACAGGCGTCTCGGGCGGGGGAGGGGTCTGGATCGGAGCGGGGTACAGGCGTCTCGGGCGAGGGTCTGGATCGGAGCGGGGTACAGGCGTCTCGGGGGAGGGGTCTGGATCGGAGCGGGGTACAGGCGTCTCGGGGGAGGGTCTGGATCGGAGCGGGGTACAGGCGTCTCGGGGGAGGGGTTGGATCGGAGCGGGGTTCAGGCGTCTCGGGGGAGGGGTCTGGATCGGAGCGGGGTACAGACGTCTCGGGGAGGGTCTGGATCGGAGCGGGGTACAGGCGTCTCAGGCGGGGGAGGGGTCTGGATCGGAGTGGGGTACAGGCGTCTCGGGGGAGGGGTCTGGATCGGAGCGGGGTACAGGCGTCTCGGGGAGGGTCTGGATCGGAGCGGGGTACAGGCATCTCGGGCGGGGGAGGGGTCTGGATCGGAGCGGGGTACAGGCGTCTCGGGCGGGGGAGGGGTCTGGATCGGAGCGGGGTACAGGCGTCTCGGGGGCGGGGTCTGGATCGGAGCGGGGTACAGGCGTCTCGGGCGGGGGAGGGGTCTGGATCGGAGCGGGGTACAGGCGTCTCGGGGGAGGGGTCTGGATCGGAGCGGGGTACAGGCGTCTCGGGGAGGGTCTGGATCGGAGCGGGGTACAGGCGTCTCGGGGGAGGGTCTGGATCGGAGCGGGGTACAGGCGTCTCAGGGGAGGGGTCTGGATCGGAGCGGGGTACAGGCGTCTCGGGCGGGGGAGGGGTCTGGATCGGAGCGGGGTACAGGCGTCTCGGGGGAGGGGTCTGGATCGGAGCGGGGTACAGGTGTCTCGGGGGAGGGGTCTGGATCGGAGCGGGGTACAGGCGTCTCGGGGAGGGTCTGGATCGGAGCGGGGTACAGGCGTCTCGGGCGGAGGAGGGGTCTGGATCGGAGCGGGGTACAGGCGCCTCGGGGGAGGGGTCAGGATCGGAGCGGGGTACAGGCGTCTCGGGGGAGGGGTCTGGATCGGAGCGGGGTACAGGCGTCTCGGGGGAGGGGTCTGGATCGGAGCGGGGTACAGGTGTCTCGGGCGGGGGAGGGGTCTGGATCGGAGCGGGGTACAGGCGTCTCGGGGAGGGTCTGGATCGGAGCGGGGTACAGGCGTCTCGGGGGAGGGGTCTGGATCGGAGCGGGGTACAGGCGTCTCGGGGCGGGGGAGGGGTCTGGATCGGAGCGGGGTACAGGCGTCTCGGGCGGGGGAGGGGTCTGGATCGGAGCGGGGTACAGGCGTCTCGGGCGGGGGAGTGGTCTGGATCGGAGCGGGGTACAGGCGTCTTGGGGGAGGGCCTGGATCGGAGCGGGGTACAGGCGTCTCGGGGGAGGGGTCTGGATCGGAGCGGGGTACAGGCGTCTCGGGGGAGGGGTCTGGATCGGAGCGGGGTACAGGCGTCTCGGGGGAGGGGTCTGGATCGGAGCGGGGTACAGGCGTCTCGGGGGAGGGTCTGGATCGGAGCGGGGTACAGGCGTCTCGGGGAGGGTCTGGATCGGAGCGGGGTACAGGCGTCTCAAGCGGGGGAGGGGTCTGGATCGGAGCGGGGTACAGGCGTCTCGGGGGAGGGGTCTGGATCGGAGCGGGGTACAGGCATCTCGGGGGAGGGGTCTGGATCGGAGCGGGGTACAGGCGTCTCGGGCGGGGGAGGGGTCTGGATCGGAGCGGGGTACAGGCGTCTCGGGCGGGGGAGGGGTCTGGATCGGAGCGGGGTACGGGCGTTTTGGGGAAGGGGAGGGGTCTGGGTCAGAGTGGGGTACAGGCGTCTCGGGACAGTGGGAGGGGTCGATCGGAGTGGGGTACAGGTGTCTCGGGGAAGGGGGAGGGGTGTGGGTCAGAGTGGGGTACAGGTGTCTCGGGGCGGGGGAGGGGTCGATCGGAGTGGGGTACAGGTGTCTCGGGGCGGGGGAGGGGTCGATCGGAGTGGGGTACAGGTGTCTCGGGGCAGGGGAGGGGTCGATCGGAGTGGGGTACAGGTGTCTCGGGGCAGGGGAGGGGTCGATCGGAGTGGGGTACAGGTGTCTCGGGGCAGGGGAGGGGTCGATCGGAGTGGGGTACAGGTGTCTCGGGGCGGGGGAGGGGTCGATCGGAGTGGGGTACAGGTGTCTCGGGGCGGGGGAGGGGTCGATCGGAGTGGGGTACAGGTGTCTCGGGGCGGGGGAGGGGTCGATCGGAGTGGGGTACAGGTGTCTCGGGGCGGGGGAGGGGTCGATCGGAGTGGGGTACAGGTGTCTCGGGGCGGGGGAGGGGTCGATCGGAGTGGGGTACAGGTGTCTCGGGGCGGGAGAGGGGTCGATCGGAGTGGGGTACAGGTGTCTCGGGGCGGGGGAGGGGTCGATCGGAGTGGGGTACAGGTGTCTCGGGGCAGGGGAGGGGTCGATCGGAGTGGGGTACAGGTGTCTCGGGGCGGGGAGGGGTCGATCGGAGTGGGGTACAGGTGTCTCGGGGCGGGGGAGGGGTCGATCGGAGTGGGGTACAGGTGTCTCGGGGCAGGGGAGGGGTCGATCGGAGTGGGGTACAGGTGTCTCGGGGCGGGGGAGGGGTCGATCGGAGTGGGGTACAGGTGTCTCGGGGCGGGGGAGGGGTCGATCGGAGTGGGGTACAGGTGTCTCGGGGCGGGGGAGGGGTCGATCGGAGTGGGGTACAGGTGTCTCGGGACAGTGGGAGGGGTCGATCGGAGTGGGGTACAGGTGTCTCGGGGCGGGGGAGGGGTCTGGGTCAGAGTGGGGTACAGGTGTCTCGGGGCGGGGGAGGGGTCTGGGTCAGAGTGGGGTACAGGTGTCTCGGGGCGGGGGAGGGGTCGATCGGAGTGGGGTACAGGTGTCTCGGGGCGGGGGAGGGGTCGATCGGAGTGGGGTACAGGTGTCTCGGGGCGGGGGAGGGGTCGATCGGAGTGGGGTACAGGTGTCTCGGGGCGGGGGAGGGGTCGATCGGAGTGGGGTACAGGTGTCTCGGGGCGGGGGAGGGGTCGATCGGAGTGGGGTACAGGTGTCTCGGGGCGGGGGAGGGGTCGATCGGAGTGGGGTACAGGTGTCTCGGGGCGGGGGAGGGGTCGATCGGAGTGGGGTACAGGTGTCTCGGGGCGGGGGAGGGGTCGATCGGAGTGGGGTACAGGTGTCTCGGGGCGGGGAGGGAGTTATAAACAAAAGGATGGGAATTTTTCAATCAAATCATTGCCTATAAACCGGGAGTGTGTGTTCGGGCGAGCGGTGAGTGTGTGTGTTGGGGCGAGTGGGTGTGAGCTGGGAGTGTGTGTTCGGGCGAGCGGTGAGTGTGTGTGTTGGGGCGAGTGGGTGTGAGCTGGGAGTGTGTGTCGGGGCGAGTGGGTGTGAGCTGGGAGTGTGTGTGTCGGGGCGAGTGGGTGTGAGCTGGGAGTGTGTGTTGGGGCGAGTGGGTGTGAGCTGGGAGTGTGTGTTCGGGCGAGCGGTGAGTGTGTGTGTCGGGGCGAGTGGGTGTGAGCTGGGAGTGTGTGTCGGGGCGAGTGGGTGTGAGCTGGGAGTGTGTGTCGGGGCGAGTGGGTGTGAGCTGGGAGTGTGTGTTGGGGCGAGTGGGTGTGAGCTGGGAGTGTGTGTGTCGGGGCGAGTGGGTGTGAGCTGGGAGTGTGTGTTGGGGCGAGTGGGTGTGAGCTGGGAGTGTGTGTTCGGGCGAGCGGTGAGTGTGTGTGTCGGGGCGAGCGGGCGTGAGCTGGGAGTGTGTGTCGGGGCGAGTGGGTGTGAGCTGGGAGTGTGTCGGGGCGAGCGGGTGTGAGCTGGGAGTGTGTCGGGGCGAGCGGGTGTGAGCTGGGAGTGTGTGTCGGGGCGAGCGGGTGTGAGCTGGGAGTGTGTGTCGGGGCGAGCGGGTGTGAGCTGGGAGTGTGTGTCGGGGCGAGCGGGCGTGAGCTGGGAGTGTGTGTGTTGGGGCGAGCGGGCGTGAGCTGGGAGTGTGTGTCGGGGCGAGCGGGTGTGAGCTGGAAGTGTGTGTTGGGGCGAGCGGGTGTGAGCTGGGAGTGTGTGTTGGGGCGAGCGGGTGTGAGCTGGGAGTGTGTGTCGGGGCGAGCGGGTGTGAGCTGGGAGTGTGTGTGTTGGGGCGAGCGGGCGTGAGCTGGGAGTGTGTGTTGGGGCGAGTGGGCGTGAGCTGGGAGTGTGTGTTGGGGCGAGTGGGTGTGAGCTGGGAGTGTGTGTTGGGGCGAGCGGGCGTGAGCTGGGAGTGTGTGTCGGGGTGAGCGGGCGTGAGCTGGGAGTGTGTGTGTCGGGGCGAGTGGGTGTGAGCTGGGAGTGTGTGTGTCGGGGCGAGCGGGTGTGAGCTGGGAGTGTGTGTCGGGGCGAGCGGGTGTGAGTTGGGAGTGTGTGTTGGGGCGGGCGGGTGTGAGCTGGGAGTGTGTGTCGGGGCGAGCGGGCGTGAGCTGGGAGTGTGTGTTGGGGCGAGCGGGTGTGAGCTGGGAGTGTGTGTTGGGGCGAGCGGGCGTGAGCTGGGAGTGTGTGTTGGGGCGAGCAGGAGTGAGCTGGGAGTGTGTGTTGGGGCGAGCGGGTGTGAGCTGGGAGTGTGTGTTGGGGCAAGCGGGTGTGAGCTGGGAGTGTGTGTCGGGCGAGCGGGTGTGAGCTGGGAGTGTGTGTCGGGGCGAGCGGGAGTGAGCTCGGAGTGTGTGTCGGGGCGAGCGGTTGTGAGCTGGGAGTGTGTGTTGGGGCGAGCGGGTGTGAGCTGGGAGTGTGTGTTGGGGCGAGCGGGTGTGAGCTGGGAGTGTGTGTTGGGGCGACCGGGTGTGAGCTGGGAGTGTGTGTTGGGGCGAGCGGGTGTGAGCTGGGAGTGTGTGTTGGGGCGAGCGGGTGTGAGCTGGGAGTGTGTGTTGGGGCGAGCGGGTGTGAGCTGGGAGTGTGTGTTGGGGCGAGCGGGAGTGAGCTGGGAGTGTGTGTGTTGGGGCGAGCGGGTGTGAGCTGGGAGTGTGTGTCGGGGCGAGCGGGCGTGAGCTGGGAGTGTGTGTCGGGGCGAGCGGTTGTGAGCTGGGAGTGTGTGTCGGGGCGAGCGGGTGTGAGCTGGGAGTGTGTGTTGGGGCGAGCGGGTGTGAGCTGGGAGTGTGTGTCGGGGTGAGCGGGCGTGAGCTGGGAGTGTGTGTCGGGGCGAGCGGGTGTGAGCTGGGTGTGTGTGTCGGGGCGAGCGGGTGTTAGCTGGGAGTGTGTGTCGGGGCGAGCGGGTGTGAGCTGGGAGTGTGTGTCGGGGCGAGCGGGTGTGAGCTGGGAGTGTTTGTTGGGGCGAGCGGGAGTGAGCTGGGAGTGTGTGTTGGGGCGAGCGGGTGTGAGCTGGGAGTGTGTGTTGGGGCGAGCGGGTGTGAGCTGGGAGTGTGTGTTGGGGCGAGCGGGAGTGAGCTGGGAGTGTGTGTTGGGGCGAGCGGGTGTGAGCTGGGAGTGTGTGTTGGGGCGAGCGGGAGTGAGCTGGGAGTGTGTGTTGGGGCGAGCGGGTGTGAGCTGGGAGTGTGTGTCGGGGCGAGCGGGTGTGAGCTGGGAGTGTGTGTTGGGGCGAGCGGGAGTGAGCTGGGAGTGTGTGTCGGGGCGAGCGGGTGTGAGCTGGGAGTGTGTGTTGGGGCGAGCGGGAGTGAGCTGGGAGTGTGTGTTGGGGCGAGCGGGCACGGGGCAACAGGAGGGGCGGGGGGGGGGGGTCGCCGATGCTGAAGATCAGAGTCGTCTCACAGTGCAGAAGGTGGCTGTTTGTCCCATCAGGTCTGCAACAAGCACAAACCCACCCGGACCCTATCCATGTGACCCCATTTACCCCAGCTCACCCTCCTGATACTCAGGGACAATTTAGCAGAGCCAATCTGTTCTGCACATTTTCGGACTGTGGGAGGAAACCCACGCAGACACGGGGAGAATGTGCAAACTCCACACAGACAGTGAGCCGAGGCTGGGAATTGAACCCGGGCCCCTGGTGCTGTAAGGCAGCCATGCTAACCACTGTGCCACCCTAGTGGGTGGTGGGGTTGGCATTCAGAGAAGGGGGGGGAAGGGGTACGTTGGGTCCGGCTGAATGGCGGAATGGTTGCCGGGGGGGGTGGGAGTTGGTGAATGGCCTCTGCCTGACATAGTCATCCAGACATTGGTGAACCCAACTCCCCACCCCCTCCCCCCAGCTGAGGACGGTCTGGTGTCCCTCTCCCTATTGTCAGGGAAGCAGCCAATCCGTGTGTGACGCACTCGTGGATCTGCTGGAGGGGATGAATTTGCGGGACCCTGTGGATAAATCACAAAGCTCGGGCACATCGGCCGGTATTGGGAAGGGAAATGGAATGCTGGCCTTTATCTCGGAGGGAATGGAGCCTAAAAATAGGGAAGTCTTGCTCAAACTATACAAGGCACAAGTTGGACCACACCTGGAATACTGGGAATACTTTGGTCCCCTTACCTAAGGGAAGATATCCTGGCATTGGAGGCAGTCCAGAGAAGGTTCACTCAGTCGATCCCAGGTAGGGAGGGAGTTTCTTATGAGGAGAGGGTGAGTAGGTTGGGTCTGTACTCACTGGAGTTTAGAAGAATGTGAGGCGACCTTATTGAGACATATCGGATTCTCAGGGGGTTTGACAGGGTCGATGCTGAGAGGTTGTTTCCCCCTGTGGGAGAGTCTGGGACCAGAGAGCATCATCTCAGAGTGAGGGGGTCGCCCATTGAAGACAGAGATGAGGAGGAATTTCTTCTCTCAGAGGGGAGTGAATCTGTGGAATTCTTTCCCGCAGAGGGCTGTAGAGGTCGGGTCACTGAGTATGTTCAAGGCTGAGACAGACAGATTGTTAATCAGTAAGGGAATCGAGGGTTATGGGGATAAGGCGGGAAAGTGGAGCTGAGGATTATCACATCAGATCAGTCACAATCTCAACGAATGGGGGAGCAGGGTCGATGGGGTGAATGGGGGAGCAGGGTCGATGGGGTGAATGGGGGAGCAGGGTCGATGGGGTGAATGGGGGGAGCAGGGGTCGATGGGGTGAATGGGGGG
>NW_027593112.1:0-38331 GCF_964213995.1 Mustelus asterias
ATGCACTTTCAGCATCATACACGGGGGCTGAATGGCCTCTTTCTGTGCTGTAGGGATTCTAAGGTTCCTCTCGTAGATGGTACACACGGCTGCCTCTGTGCGTCGGTGGTGGAGGGAGTGAGTGTTGAAGGTGGGGGTTAGTGTGTCGATCGAGCGGGGGCTGCTTTGTCCTGGATGGTGTCGAGCTTCTCGAGTGTTGTTGGGAGCCGCAGTCATCCAGGCAAGTGGAGAGTATTCCATCCCACTCCTGACTTGTGTCCTTGTAGATGGTGGACAGGCTTTGGGGGGAGTCAGGAGGTGAGTTACTCTCCGCAGGATTCCCAGCCTCTGACCTGCTCTGGGAGCCACAGTATTTATACGGCTGGGTCTGGTTCAGTGTCTGGTCAATGGGAACCCCCAGGATGTTGATAGTGGGGTATTCAGCGATGGGAACGCCATTGAATGTCAAGGGGGAGATGATTAGATTCTCCCTTTGGGAAGGGCAACGGCACTTTGTGTCAACAGCTACAATGTTGACCAAGGCCCTGACCTTCCTTCCCGCCCCTTGCTGTGTAACTGGTCTGTATTTTGCAGGCGTGCTGTGGTTAGCCATTGTCTCGGAGAGCCTCTTCATCGCTTTCCTCAGCTTTGGCTTCTTCCTCATGTGCCTGGAACTCCTGTACTCGAGGACCGTGGCGGACACTCTGAAAATCAGCTCCTTCGCCGCGATCTTCACTGTCTTATCTGGTGAGTGGCATCCCCCGGAGGAGGGGGAGAGGCGGATGAGGTCCTCAGTTCATGCGGAGAGACTGGGAGAAGTTCCGGGGTGTGTGAGGGGGCGGGGGGGGGGGGGGGGGGGGGGGTTCTCCTTTAAGCGGAACAGGTTAAGCAGAGAGCAGCTTTTCAATAAAACCTGTTGTATGTTACTTTGAATCTACGCGTGCACGCCATGTCTTTTCTGACTGTCAAAACCCTCAACACAAGAAACAGAAGCAGGAGGAGGCCATTCTGCCCTTCGAGCCTGTTCCGTCATTCAATACCACCATGGCTGATCTATGCTGGCCTCAGTTCCTTTTCTGGGCCACTTCCCCACAGCCCTCTATCCCCCAATCTATCAAATATTTACCCAGCTCCACTTTAAACACTTCTAATGATCCAGCCTCCAGCAGCCTCTGGGACAGAGAATTCCAGAGATTCAGCACCCTCTGGGAGAAGAGATTTCTACACACCTCAGTTTGAAGTGACCGGCCCTTTATCTTGTAGCTTTGTCCCCTTGTTCCAGACTTTCCACTGGTGAAAACATCTCACCATCTACCCTGTCAACACCCCCTCAGCATCTTATATGTTTGAATAAGGTCACCCTCACTCTTGGGGAGGCACACTTGGGCCAGGTCGAGTAGGGACGAAGATTTCCCTGAGGGCCGGCTGAGAGTTTCTCAACTCGAGATGTATTAATCGTTGCTGGAGAGGCACATCACCGAGGAGTGCCAACAATTTGCACCGGGGGAGGAAAGGGATGCTGATTGGTCATCGGGTTGACTGGGCAGCACTTGCTGAATAATACTGAGCACGTTGACAGCTACATACCCAGCTCCTGCCTTCACCAAATCAGGAGAACCGAGAATGTGGCTCATTTATACCCGCTCAGAGCAGCATGCATTCTTGCAAAGCGACAAGTCCTCTGCAAAAGGAATCTGCTCAAGCCTTGCGCCGTTTTTAATTGCCGGGGAACTTGGGAACCCATCGCTCACCGTTATTTTGGCCACAGCATTGCCCAGCCCAATATCGAGTTGACCTATCCTGACCTATCAGTCGATTAGCTCCCTTTTCGGGTACATATCGTTTGAAATTTGACATTTGCCTTATACCTGTGGGAACTCATTCTTGGGTTTCACTTGCGGCTCTGCTAGGACTCCTCGGCATGGTGGGACACATGATGTACACCACAGTGTTCCATGTTACAGTCAGCCTGGGGCCGAAGGATTGGAAGCCACAATCATGGGACTATGGATGGTCATTCCAGTGAGTATAACTCTCATTAACGGGCTGAGATCCAGAGTAAAGCTCCCTCTGCACTGTCCCCCATCAAACACTCCCAGGACAGGTACAGCATGGGGTTAGATACAGAGTAAAGCTCCCTCTCCACTGTCCCCCATCAAACACTCCCAGGACAGGTACAGCACAGGGTTAGATACAGAGTAAACCTCCCTCTACACTGTCCCCATCAAACACTCCCAGGACAGGGACAGCACGGGGTTAGATACAGAGTGACGCTCCCTCTACACTGTCCCCATCAAACACTCCCAGGTCAGGTACAGCACGGGGTTAGATACAGAGTAAAGCTCCCTCCACACTGTCCCCATCAAACACTCCCAGGACAGGTACAGCACGGGTTAGACACAGAGTAAAGCTCCCTCTGCACTGTCCCCATCAAACACTCCCAGGACAGGTACAGCACAGGGTTAGATACAGAGTAAAGCTCCCTCTACACTGCCCCATCAAACACTCCCAGGACAGGTACAGCACAGGGTTAGATACAGAGTAAAGCTCCCTCCACACTGTCCCCATCAAACACTCCCAGGACAGGTACAGCACGGGGTTAGATACAGCGTAAAGCTTCCTCTACACTGTCCCCATCAAACACTCCCAGGACAGGTACAGCACGGGGTTAGATACAGAGTAAAGCTCCCTCTACACTGTCCCCATCAAACACTCCCAGGACAGGTACAGCATGGGGTTAGATACAGAGTAAAGCTCCCTCTACACTGTCCCCATCAAACACTCCCAGGACAGGTACAGCATGGGGTTAGATACAGAGTAAAGCTCCCTCTACACTGTCCCCATCAAACACTCCCAGGACAGGTACAGCACGGGGTTAGATACAGAGTAAAGCTCCCTCTAAACTGAAGCTCTGTGATTATCGTGAGATCCTGTTCACAAAGGAGGATTACAAGGTTTGCCAAATTGGATACATCAGCTTAGCGAGTGAAGTTCAAAACGGATTAAAAGTGTTAATAATGAGAAGCAAAGAGCATTTTAGGCCACATCAATTCTGGCAACTCCCACTGCGTTCTGCCCATTCACTTCAACCTGACCCCATCCTCCCAACCCAACACTATCGTATCCATGTGTCACACCTCTGTTGGGGGTTTAACAAGTGAGGGGAGATTGAACAGGAGGATGAGAATTTTAGGGGCTGGAGGAGGTTACAGAGATAGGGAGGGAGCGAGGGAGGGATTTGAACAGGAGGGTGAGAATTGTAGGGGCTGGAGGAGGTTACAGAGATAGGGAGGGAGGGAGCGAGGGAGGGATTGGAACAGGAGGATGAGAATTGTAGGGGCTGGAGGAGGTTACAGAGATAGGGAGGGAGGGAGCGAGGGAGGGATTTGAACAGGAGGATGAGAATTGTAGGGGCTGGAGGAGGTTACAGAGATAGGGAGGGAGGGAGCGAGGGAGGGATTTGAACAGGAGGATGAGAATTGTAGGGACTGGAGGAGGTTACAGAGATAGGGAGGGAGCGAGGGAGGGATTTGAACAGGAGGATGAGAATTGTAGGGACTGGAGGAGGTTACAGAGATAGGGAGGGAGCGAGGGAGGGATTTGAACAGGAGGATGAGAATTGTAGGGACTGGAGGAGGTTACAGAGATAGGGAGGGAGGGAGCGAGGGAGGGATTTGAACAGGAGGATGAGAATTGTAGGGGCTGGAGGAGGTTACAGAGATAGGGAGGGAGGGAGCGAGGGAGGGATTTGAACAGGAGGATGAGAATTGTAGGGGCTGGAGGAGGTTACAGAGATAGGGAGGGAGGGAGCGAGGGAGGGATTTGAACAGGAGGATGAGAATTGTAGGGACTGGAGGAGGTTACAGAGATAGGGAGGGAGGGAGCGAGGGAGGGATTTGAACAGGAGGATGAGGATTGTAGGGGCTGGAGGAGGTTACAGACATAGGGAGGGAGGGGGCGAGGGAGGGATTTGAACAGGAGGATGAGAATTGTAGGGACTGGAGGAGATTACAGAGATAGGGAGGGAGGGAGCGAGGGAGGGATTTGAACAGGAGGATGAGGATTGTAGGGGCTGGAGGAGGTTACAGAGATAGGGAGGGAGGGAGCGAGGGAGGGATTTGAACAGGAGGATGAGAATTGTAGGGACTGGAGGAGATTACAGAGATAGGGAGGGAGGGAGCGAGGGAGGGATTTGAACAGGAGGATGAGAATTGTAGGGGCTGGAGGAGGTAACAGAGATAGGGAGCGAGGGATTTGAACAGGAGGATGGGAATTGTAGGGGCTGGAGGAGGTAACAGAGATAGGGAGCGAGGGATTTGAACAGGAGGATGAGAATTGTAGGGGCTGGAGGAGATTACAGAGATAGGGAGGGAGGGAGCGAGGGAGGGATTTGAACAGGAGGATGAGAATTGTAGGGGCTGGAGGAGGTTACAGAGATAGGGAGGGAGGGAGCGAGGGAGGGATTTGAACAGGAGGATGAGAATTGTAGGGGCTGGAGGAGGTTACAGACATAGGGAGGGAGGGAGTGAGGGGGGGACTTGAACAGGAGGATGAGAATTGTAGGGGCTGGAGGAGGTTACAGAGATAGGGAGGGAGGGGGCGAGGGAGGGATTGGAACAGGAGGATGAGGATTGTAGGGGCTGGAGGAGGTTACAGAGATAGGGAGGGAGGGGGCGAGGGAGGGATTTGAACAGGAGGATGAGAATTGTAGGGACTGGAGGAGGTTACAGAGATAGGGAGGGAGGGAGCGAGGGAGGGATTGGAACAGGAGGATGAGGATTGTAGGGACTGGAGGAGGTTACAGAGATAGGGAGGGAGGGGGCGAGGGAGGGATTGGAACAGGAGGATGAGGATTGTCGGGGCTGGAGGAGGTTACAGAGATAGGGAGGGAGGGGGCGAGGGAGGGATTGGAACAGGAGGATGAGGATTGTAACTGCAATTGCTCTGTCTCTCCCAGCTTGGCCTGGTTCGCCTTCAGTTGCTGCATGGTATCGGCAGTGACCAGCCTGAACTCGTACAGCAAAATCATTGCCCAAATCAAGTATGCCAGGCGGGGCGAGGAGAGTGCCGTCCCAGGAACCAGCCTGGTCATTGACCCCGAGGACGCCCCCTTCCTCTGGCAGCACTCCGTCTTCTCCCTCGAGGGGGGCTCAGGTGGGCTGAAGGGCGGCCGGGACGAGGCTGCACCAGTCCCAGGGAAGAGCACCAGTTTCAACACCTCACTGGAGGAGGAGGAGGAAGCGTGTTAATGTGGGAGCGCGGGAAGTGACCCGGGAAGAGGGCACGGCGGGAGTGAATGGTAATGTCTTTGTGTTCTGCCCCACCTGTGTCACACGGTGCCAACCCCCCCATCCCCTCACCCGAAGCAACATTGAAATTGAGACGGAAAGCCTTCTGCCTCGGGGCTGGATGATTTCACAAGCCTCTGACTTTGCTCTATATACAAACAATTGTTTTATTACAGATTTGACATAATTCTCCCGACATTAAAGAACTGACGCACACGGATAAGAGCTTCAATCATTCTGAGTTCATTGTGGTTCACTGTGGAGTGGGGGTGGACAGGGAGGGACAGGGGGCAGAGAGAAAGAGACCAGGGGCGGCAGGCGGGCAAGGGGGTATGGGAAGAGAGAGAGAGAGACAGAGACCAAGAGGGACAGAGATCCAGGGAGAGACACACACTGACACACAGCAGGATTTACAGCCAGTACAGTTTAAAGGGGATACGTGCGAATGTTCAATCTGGTGCTGGCATTTCTCAGTCCCTCAGACACCCCGAGACTCCGCTGGCATTCACCGCCCCAGTCAATGAAGCAGGCATCACAGTAAGGGGCATCCGGCAGGTGGAGTGAAGGGCACAGACCATCCCCGACAGCCTGGGCGTGCAAGAAACCACACACACAATCGACGTACAACAGCAGGGAGGTGGAGACAGCGATTCCATCTCAGAGAGGGAGAGAGAGAGAGAGAGAAAGCCAACTCCAGTCCACTCTCTCCCGCAGAGGGGTCCCAGCCTGGTGTCTCCTTGATGTGGCAGAACGGGGTGGTGAGGCAGGGGGTTGTGGGGAGCGGTGATGTAGCGCGACTCCCTGGAAAATGTCTGGCCCATTTTCAGCCCCAGGCCTGCGACTTGCAGTAATGTAACACCAGCTTCCCATCACTTCCGAAGCACTGCAGACAAGGAGAGGGATTCACTCACAGCGGGGCAAGAGAAAGAGAGCTTCCCGGCTTCATACAGACCGGCCCACATGCAGGTACCTTCCACCCCCAACGCACCCTTCCAGTGCACCATGTACAACCACCCCCGACAGTGCAGCACTCCCTCAGCACTGACCCTCTGACAGTGCGGCACTCCCTCAGTACTGACCCTCTGACAGTGCAGCACTCCCTCAGCACTGACCCTCTGACAGTGCGGCACTCCCTCAGTACTGACCCTCTGACAGTGCAGCACTCCCTCAGCACTGACCCTCTGACAGTGCGGCACTCCCTCAGCACTGACCCTCTGACCGTGCGGCACTCCCTCAGTACTGACCCTCTGACAGTGCAGCACTCCCTCAGTACTGACCCTCTGACAGTGCAGCACTCCCTCAGTACTGACCCTCTGACAGTGCAGCACTCCCTCAGCACTGACCCTCTGACCGTGCGGCACTCCCTCAGTACTGACCCTCTGACAGTGCAGCACTCCCTCAGTACTGACCCTCTGACAGTGCAGCACTCCCTCAGTACTGACCCTCTGACAGTGCAGCACTCCCTCAGTACTGACCCTCTGACAGTGCGGCACTCCCTCAGTACTGGCACCGGGGGGAGTGTCGGCCTGGATTATGGAGCTCAAATCCTAGAGTATAGACATCTAACCCCGACAGTGCAGCACTCCCTCAGTCAACCAATCTCCGTGACACCCCCTGCCCCGACAGATCAGATACCAGGCTCGCTGTTAAAGCTGGGTTCATACCTCGTATAACGTACCCACGTCCTGGTCCGGGGAAGGCGCGAAGGACTGATTCACGTAGATAAACTGGAAAAGAGAGGGCAGAGTGTTACAAGCCCAGCTGCTGTTACTGGTGCTCAGACAGATCCCGGGGCGAAACCCCAGCTCGATGGACTCAAAACTTTTATTTTTCCGCTTTGTGACATGGATGAGAAGATTGGCTGCAACGGCCAACTGAGTTTTAGCAAAAGGATATCACGTTTATTAAAGCTGAGAAGATTAATAGAGTGAGCGACCCCCATTACCCCAGCCACATCCTCACTCACATAGACAGATTTACACAGAGAACGCAAGTTACAAAATCTACCTCAGAGTCCTACAGCAAAGACCCTTCTGCCCACTGGGTCTGCACTGACAATATTTACCACTAAAGTCACACTAACCTGCAGGTGGAGCCGGAGGACATTGGTGGAGCGTTGAATTTGTTGGAATAGAGAAGACTGAGGGGGCGAGTGCTGGGAATTGGGATTAGGTGGGAGTTGAGGTGTTTCCAATGTGTCAGTGCAGACTCGATGGGCCGAAAGGCCTCTTCTGCACGGTATGATTCTCTGAATCCCATTTTCCTGCACCTGTCCCATATCCTTGAATGTTATAATATTTCAAGAACTTATCCAAATATTTTGTAAAGGTTGTGAGGTTTCCAGTCTCCACTCCCTTCCCAGGCAGCGCACTCCCGATTCCCACCACCCTCTGAGTGAAAGAGCTTTTCTCAAATTCCCTGAATCTCCTGCCTCTCACCCTAAAACTGTGCCCCCTCGTGACTGACCCCTCAACCCGGGGGAGCAGCTGATCCCTGCTCACCCGGTCCATATCCCTCAGAATCTTATACACCTCAATCATGTCCCCCCCTCAGCCCTCTCTGCTCCAGAGAAAATAACCCCAGCCTCTCTCCCCTCCCTCAGCCTTCTCTGCTCCAGAGAAAACAATCCCAGCCTCTCTCCCCCCCCCCTCAGCCCTCTCTGCTCCAGAGAAAATAACCCCAGCCTCTCTCCCCCCCCTCAGCCTTCTCTGCTCCAGAGAAAACAATCCCAGCCTATCTCCTTACAGCTCTAATGCTCCGTCCCAGGCAGCATCCTGGTGAATCTCCTCTGTACCCCCTCTAGTACAATCACATCCTCCCTATAGTGAGGTGACCAGTACTGCGCACAGTACTGCAGCTGTGGCCTAACCAACACTCTGTACAGCTCCAACATTACCTCCTTGCTCTTATACTCTATACCACCACTGATAAAAGCAAGTGTCCCATTTACCTTCTTAACTATTCTATTCACCTGCTCTGCCACCTTCAGGAATATATAGCCCAAAATCCCTCTGTTCCTCTGAGCTTCCCAGTGTCCTGCCATTCATTAAATACTCCCTCGTCTTGTTACTGCCTCCAAACTCTTTCATACTCTATTGTTTTAGATAAGTACACAGTCCCTATAACCCAACAGGTCAACTGTGGTCAGACACCCCACACTCTGACAGCAAGTGGCAGAGGCTACCCAACCAACTGCTGTGGATTAGTCAGCAAATCCGCCCCCGCTCCCCCGCAAGATTCTCGTTACACTTCCCAAACACACCACCACAACCTTCTAGAAGGACAAGAGCAGCAGGTACTTGGGAACACGTGTGAATAGCGTTTGAGGACTCAGGGTCTGTACTAGATGGAGTTTAGAAGGATGAGGGGTTAATCTCATTGAAACTTACTGAATACTGAGAGGCCTGGATAGAGTGGATGTGGGGAAGATGTATCCATTTGTGGAAGAGACTACGATCCGAGAGCACAGCCTCAGAGTAAAGGGACGACCCTTTAGTACCGAAATGAGGAGGAATTTCTTGAGCCAAAGGGTGGTGAATCTGTGGAACTCGGGTCATTGAGGGTAATAATCCAGTCGGACACTCCCCCCCGGTGTCAGTACTGAGGGAGTGCCGCACTGTCAGAGGGTCAGTACTGAGGGAGTGCCGCACTGTCAGAGGGTTAGTACTGAGGGAGTGCCGCACTGTCAGAGGGTCAGTGCTGAGGGAGTGCCGCACGGTCAGAGGGTCAGTACTGAGGGAGTGCCGCACTGTCAGAGGGTCAGTACTGAGGGAGTGCCGCACTGTCAGAGGGTCAGTACTGAGGGAGTGCCGCACTGTCAGAGGGTCAGTACTGAGGGAGTGCTGCACTGTTAGAGGGTCAGTACTGAGGGAGTGCTGCACTGTCAGAGGGTCAGTACTGAGGGAGTGCCGTACTGTCAGAGGGTCAGTGCTGAGGGAGTGCCGCACTGTCAGAGGGTCAGTACTGAGGGAGTGCTGCACTGTCAGAGGGTCAGTACTGAGGGAGTGCCGCACTGTCAGAGGGTCAGTACTGAGGGAGTGCCGCACTGTCAGAGGGTCAGTGCTGAGGGAGTGCCGCACTGTCAGAGGGTCAGTACTGAGGGAGTGCCGCACTGTCAGAGGGTCAGTGCTGAGGGAGTGCTGCACTGTCAGAGGGTCAGTGCTGAGGGAGTGCCGCACTGTCAGAGGGTCAGTGCTGAGGGAGTGCCGCACTGTCAGAGGGTCAGTGCTGAGGGAGTGCCGCACTGTCAGAGGGTCAGTACTGAGGGAGTGCCGCACTGTCAGAGGGTCAGTGCTGAGGGAGTGCTGCACTGTCAGAGGGTCAGTGCTGAGGGAGTGCCACACTGTCAGAGGGTCAGTGCTGAGGGAGTGCCGCACTGTCAGAGGGTCAGTACTGAGGGAGTGCCGCACTGTCAGAGGGTCAGTGCTGAGGGAGTGTCGCACTGTCAGAGGGTGAGAGCTGAGGGAGTGCCGCACTGTCAGAGGGGCAGTACTAAGGGAGTGCCGCACTGTCAGAGGGTCAGTACTGAGGGAGTGCCGCACTGTCAGAGGGTCAGTACTGAGGGAGTGCCACACTGTCAGAGGGTGAGTGCTGAGGGAGCGCCGCACTGTCAGAGGGACATTACTGAGGGAGTGCTGCACTGTCAGAGGGTGAGTGCTGAGGGAGTGCCACACTGTCAGAGGGTCAGGACTGAGGGAGTGCCGCACTGTCAGTGCTGAGGGAGTGCCGCACTGTCAGAGGGTGAGTGCTGAGGGAGTGCCGCACTGTCAGAGGGTCAGTGCTGAGGGAGTGCCGCACTGTCAGAGGGTCAGTGCTGAGGGAGCACCACGCTGTCAGAGGGTCAGTACTGAGGGACTGCCGCACTGTCAGAGGGTGAGTGCTGAGGGAGTGCCGCACTGTCAGAGGGTCAGTGCTGAGGGAGTGCCGCACTGTCAGAGGGTCAGTGCTGAGGGAGTGCTGCACTGTCAGAGGGTCAGTGCTGAGGGAGTGCCGCACTGTCAGAGGGTCAGTACTGAGGGAGCACCACCACGCTGTCAGAGGGTCAGTCGCACTGTCAGAGGGTCAGTACTGAGGGAGCACCACGCTGTCAGAGGGTCAGTACTGAGGGAGTGCCGCACTGTCAGAGGGTCAGTGCTGAGGGAGTGCCGCACTGTCAGAGGGTCAGTACTGAGGGAGTGCTGCACTGTCAGAGGGTCAGTACTGAGGGAGTGCTGCACTGTCAGAGGGTCAGTGCTGAGGGAGTGCCGCACTGTCAGAGGGTCAGTGCTGAGGGAATGCCGCACTGTCAGAGGGTCAGTGCTGAGGGAGCGCTGCACTGTCAGAGGGTCAGTGCTGAGGGAGTGCTGCACTGTCAGAGGGTCAGTACTGAGGGAGTGCCGCACTGTCAGAGGGTCAGTACTGAGGGAGTGCTGCACTGTCAGAGGGTCAGTTCTGAGGGAGTGCTGCACTGTCAGAGGGTCAGTACTGAGGGAGTGCCGCACTGTCGGAGGGTCAGTACTGAGGGAGTGCCGCACTGTCAGAGGGTCAGTACTGAGGGAGTGCCGCACTGTCAGAGGGTCAGTGCTGAGGGAGTGCTGCACTGTCAGAGGGTCAGTGCTGAGGGAGTGCCACACTGTCAGAGGGTCAGTGCTGAGGGAGTGCCGCACTGTCAGAGGGTCAGTACTGAGGGAGTGCCGCACTGTCAGAGGGTCAGTGCTGAGGGAGTGCCGCACTGTCAGAGGGTCAGTACTGAGGGAGCACCACCACGCTGTCAGAGGGTCAGTCGCACTGTCAGAGGGTCAGTACTGAGGGAGCACCACGCTGTCAGAGGGTCAGTACTGAGGGAGTGCCGCACTGTCAGAGGGTCAGTACTGAGGGAGTGCTGCACTGTCAGAGGGTCAGTACTGAGGGAGTGCCGCACTGTCAGAGGGTCAGTGCTGAGGGAATGCCGCACTGTCAGAGGGTCAGTGCTGAGGGAGCGCTGCACTGTCAGAGGGTCAGTGCTGAGGGAGTGCTGCACTGTCAGAGGGTCAGTACTGAGGGAGTGCCGCACTGTCAGAGGGTCAGTACTGAGGGAGTGCTGCACTGTCAGAGGGTCAGTTCTGAGGGAGTGCTGCACTGTCAGAGGGTCAGTACTGAGGGAGTGCCGCACTGTCAGAGGGTCAGTACTGAGAAGTGCCGCACTGTCAGAGGGTCAGTGCTGAGGGAGTGCCGCACTGTCAGAGGGTCAGTACTGAGGGAGTGCCGCACTGTCGGAGGGTCAGTACTGAGGGAGTGCCGCACTGTCAGAGGGTCAGTACTGAGGGAGGGCCGCACTGTCAGAGGGTCAGTACTGAGGGAGTGCCGCACTGTCAGAGGGTCAGTACTGAGGGAGTGCCGCACTGTCAGAGGGTCAGTACTGAGGGAGCCCCGCACTGTCAGAGGGTCAGTGCTGAGGGAGTGCCGCACTGTCAGAGGGTCAGTGCTGAGGGAGTGCCGCACTGTCAGAGGGTCAGTGCTGAGGGAGTGCTGCACTGTCAGAGGGTCAGTACTGAGGGAGTGCCGCACTGTCAGAGGGTCAGTGCTGAGGGAGTGCCACACTGTCAGAGGGTCAGTGCTGAGGGAGTGCCGCACTGTCAGAGGGTCAGTACTGAGGGAGTGCCGCACTGTCAGAGGGTCAGTGCTGAGGGAGTGCCACACTGTCAGAGGGTCAGTACTGAGGGAGTGCAGCACTGTCAGAGGGTCAGTACTGAGGGAGTGCCGCACTGTCAGAGGGTCAGTACTGAGGGAGTGCTGCACTGTCAGAGGTTGAGGAGCACTCTCTCTGCCACTCACCAGCTGTTCTGCCGTCTCCACCTTGAGGAACTTCTTGATGAATTGACCGAGTCCCTGGATTGTCCGTGACCTTTCCACTGTCCATTTTTTCTGCTTCATGATCGGGGTGTCACCCACAGCCTTCAGGAGCACATCGACTGTCGGGGGAAACACAGCAAGGCAGACAGAGAACGGTTACATGAGTCGGGGTGCTCATATTAACCACTCACCAATTCCCTCCCATCCCCATACTTCCCTCACTACCAGCAAGAGCACCCCTCCCCTAAACAGGGTCGAGACGTGGCCCCCCCTGCTCCCAATATACTGGTCATCCCTCCATTACCTTTTGTGACTCAATGTTGTCTCTGTTCCTCCTCTGGCCCCTCAAGCTCCTCTCACTCTGCACCCCAGAAACACTCCCTCAAACTCACCACCTCTCACCAACCCCCTCCCCTCCTCCCCCCACCCACACTACACTCCCATCACCTACCCTCCCTCAACCTACGACTCTTTCTGTCGTGCTAGTCCAATCCTTTCACTCAACCTACTCTCCCTTGAGCCAGCCCCTTCCTTTCCCTCATTCTACTCTCCTTTTCCCTCGACTTATTCACCCTCCAGCTTTTCCCTCCTTTCCTTCAATCAGCTCTCCCTTGAACTGTTCCCCTCCGTTCCCTCAACCTCGTGTCCCCTTTTCCCTCGACATACTTGCCATCAAGCTATTCCCCTCATTTTCCTCTACCTACTCTCCCTCGAGCGACTCCCGTCCATTCTCTGTATTGACTCTTCCTCGAGCTGCTAACTCCCTTTCCCTCGACCTGCCTACCCTGGAGTTACTCTCCTCCTTTCCCTTGAACTATTCCCCTACTTTCCCTCAACCACCCTTCCTTGACCTCTTGACTATATCCCTTGACCGCTCTCCCCCCGCCCCCCTTGACCACTCCCCCGCACCCTTCACCACTCCCCCCGCCCCACTAGACCGCTCTCCCCCACCCCTTGACCGCTCTCCCCCGCCCCCCTTGACCACTCCCCCGCCCCCCTTGACCACTCCCCCCGCCCCCCTTGACCGCTCTCCCCCACCCCTTGACCGCTCTCCCCCCACCCCCCTTGACCGCTCTCCCCCTTGACCGCTTTCCCCCGCCCCCCTTGACCACTCCCCCCACCCCCCTTGACCACTCTCCCCCACCCCCCTTGACCGCTCTCCCCCCACCCCCCTTGACCGCTCCCCCCCACCCCCCCTTGACCGCTCCCCCCCGCCCCCCCTTGACCGCTCCCCCCACCCCCCTTGACCGCTATCCCCCCACCTCCCCTTGACCGCTATCCCCCCACCCCCCCTTGACCGCTCTCCCCACCCCCCTTGACCGCTCTCCCCACACCCCCTTGACCGCTCTCCCCACCCTGCTTGACCGCTCCCCCCCCCGTGACCGTTCTCCCCCTGACCCCCATGACCGCTCTTCCCCACCCTCCTTGACCGCTCTCCCCCGGCCCCCTTGACCAATCTCCCCGCCCTCTCTGGCCTGCTCTCCCCGCCCCCCTTGACCGCTCTCTCCGCCCCCTTGACCGCTCTCCCTGCCCCCCTTGACCGCTGTCCCCTGCCCCCCTTGACTGTTCTCCCCACCCCCCTTGACCGCTCCCCCGCCCCCTTGACCACACTCCCCCCCACCCCCTTGACCGCTCTCCCCGCCTCCTTTACCATGCTCGCCGCCCCCCTTGACCGTGCTCCCCCACCCCTTTGACCACCCCCCCACTCCTCCTTGATCTCCCCCCACCCCCCTTGACCATTCTCCCCCATCCCTTGACCACTCTTCGCCCACCCATTGACTGCTCTCCCCTGCCCCTTGACCCCTTCAACCCCACATTGACCCCCTCCCCTCCCGCCCCAAATGGCCGCTGACAGTTGCCTCGTCCTATCCACCTGCACGCGCTATCCTCGACACCCTATTGGACAATAGCACCAAAAGGGGTAACGTTTGATTGGTGGGCCGGCACGTCAGTCAACATCCACCCCGCCCCCACCAACATGGCCCGCCCCTTTAACTGTCACTTAGAACCCGCCCCCTCGGGCTCCACTGGACGCCGCATAGGCCAGCAGGACCAATTCCAATTGGTCAATTGAAACGTCAATCACTACGGCAGCCCGCCCTCCATCTTCCCCATTGGCCGCAAGCGGCTTTCCATTGGTTGTCGTCAACGATTCGCCAATCAGCACACCTCCCCAAGTTGGAACCCGCCCATTCGTCATCAATCCGCTGCTGATTGGCGACAGCGAATGATGGCAACAAACCCGATTGGTCCGCCCCCGCGTCAATCAATGAGGTAGGTATGCTTCTTTGACAGGCCAGAGCCCGCCCCATGGCGACCGCCCATTGGCCGACAGCCCCGTCAATCATCAGCACCCCCACCACGTGGGCAGCAGCAGCCGCCGGACACGCCCGGCGGTGGGTGGCCGCCATCTTGTGGTTGGCAGCCGGAGTGTTTGCATTCTCACTTTTCTTCTTCAGTTCGGCCTGCGCTTCCTCAGCCGCCGCCGTCGACGAAGGAGAAGCAGGAGGGGGCGGCGCCGGCCCGCCGGGCGAACCATTCGCCGGTGCGGCCTCTCCGTCCCCGTCCGCCGTTGCGCCTCCTTCGTTCTCGGCGTCCGCCATCTCGTTTCGGAGGCCGACTGGGGCCGCGCCGGAAGTGACGTTTGTATCCTGGCAAACAGGGGCTATGGTTCAATGAGTCGGATTGGGAGGTGCGCATGCGTGGCGGATGCCCGTCGACCATGTTTGTTACTGGCAAGGTAGCCTGAGTTGTAATAGGCAAAGTACCATTCAGCCCGTTACTTTCCTGCTGCTAGCCCACTGCAGCTTCTTCCCACTTGTAAATGACCTCAACTATTTGATTTGATGTTTTTATTGTCAAATGTGCTGGTATACAGTGAAAAGTATTGTTTCTTCTGCACTATATAGACAAGTTGACGAAGGAACAGCCTGTTCCGAAAGCTAGTGGCTTTTGCTGCCGAATAAACCTGTTGGACTTTAACCTGGTGTTGTTAGACTTCTTACTGTGTTTACCCCAGTCCAACGCCGGCATCTCCACATCATGACTATATAGACAAAGCATACTGTACATAGAGAAGGAGAGCGTGCAGAATGTAGTGTTAGTCATAGCTAGGCTGTAGAGAAAGATCAGCTTAGTATGTTTATTTGGATATTTATTTGCCCGATATTTATTTGCCCGATATTTTGACGACTTGTGGGCAGTGGGTGAGTGTATTGTTGCAGAACTTGGTGATGTCACAAGTAACGTTTATTTATTAGTCACAAGTAAGGCTTACGTTAACACTGCAATGAAGTTACTGTGAAAATCCCCTAGTCGCCACACTCCGGCACCTGTTCGGGTACAGTGAGCGAGAATTTAGCACGGCCAATGCACCCTAACCAGCACGTCTTTCAGACTGTGGGAGGAAACCGGAGCACCCGGAGGAAACCCACGCAGACACGGGGAGAACGTGCAGACTCCGCACAGACAGTGACCCAAGCCGGGAATCGAACCCGGGTCCCTGGCGCTGTGAGGCAGCAGTGCTAACCACTGTGCCACCCCAAAGTTAGTCATGATGTGGAGATGCCGGCGTTCAGCTGGGGTGGGCACAGTAAGAAGTCTCACAACACCAGGTTAAAGTCCAACAGGTTTATTTGGTAGCACTAAAGTTAGTGAAGGAAGATTGGTTTAGGCCATTCAGCCCATCAGCCCTGCTCTCCATTCAGTTAGCCTAAGAAGGCAAGGGAATACAAAATGAATGGTAGGAAGTATGAATGGTGCATATCCAGAGATCCCTGAAGGCAGCTGGACAAGTAAATATGGAGGTTAAGAAGGCACATGGGGATACTTATCTTTATTAGCCGAGGCACGGAATATAAGTAGCGTAAGAGTTTTAACGACACCAGGTTAAAGTCCAACAGGTTTATTTGGTAGCAAATGCCATTAGCTTTCGGAGCGCTGCTCCTTCGTCAGATGGAGTGGAAATCTGCTCTCAAACAGTGCACAGAGACACAAAATCAAGTTACAGAATACTGATTAGAATGCGAATCTTTACAGCTGATCAGGTCTTAAAGATACAGACAATGTGAGTGGAGGGAGCATTAGGCACAGGTTAAAGAGATGTGTATTGTCTCCAGAGAGGACAGCCTGTGAGATTCTGCAAGTCCAGGAGGCAAGCTGCGGGGGTTGCAGATAGTGTGACATGAACCCAAGATCCCGGTTTCGGCCGTCCTCATGTGTGCGGAACTTGGCTATCAGTTTCTGCTCAGCGACTCTGCGCTGCCGTGTGTCGTGAAGGCCGCCTTGGAGAAAGCTTACCCGAATATCAGAGGCTGATTGCCCGTGACCGCTGAAGTGCTCCCCCACAGTGCAGAGTCACTGAGCAGAGGCTGATAGCCAAGTTCCGCACACATGAGGACGGCCTAAACCGGGATCTTGGGTTCATGTCACACTATCGGTAACCCCCGCAGCTTGCCTCCTGGACTTGCAGGCTGTCCTGTCTGGAGACAATACACATCTCTTTAATCTGTGCTTAATGCTCCCTCCACTCACATTGTCTGTATCTTTAAGACTTGATTAGCTGTAAAGATTCGCATTCTAATCAGTATTCTGTAACTTGATTTTGTGTCTCTGTGCCTTGTTTGAGAGCAGATATCCACTCCATCTGAGGAAGGAGCAGCGCTCCGAAAGCTATTTGCTACCAAATAAATCTGTTGGACTTTAACCTGGTGTTGTTAAAACTCTTACTGTGTTTACCCCAGTCCAATGCCAACATCTCCACATCACAGAATATAAAAGCAGGAAGGTTATGATGGAGCTGTATAAAACACTGGTTCGGTCACAGCTAGAGCACTGTGGACAGTCCTGGTTGCCACACTGTGGGAAGGATGTGATTGTTCTGGAGTGGATGCAGAGGAGATTCGCCAGGACGGTGCCTGTGCTGGAGTGTTCCAGCTATGAAGAGAGGCTGGTTAGGCTGGGGCTGTTTTCCTTGGAGCAGAGAAGGCCGAGGGGGGACCTAATCGAGGTGTACACAATTATGAGGGACATAGATCGAGGAGATAGGAAGAAACCTTTCCCCTTAGTGAAGGGGTCAATAACCAGGGGGCAGAGATTTAAGGGAACGGACAGGAGATTTAGAGGGGATTTGAGGAAAAATCTTTTCACCCAGAGGGTGCTGGGAATGTGGAACTCACTGTCTGAAAGGGTGGTAGAGGCAGGAACTCTCACAACAATTAAGAAGTGTTTAGATGAGCACTTGAAACACCATCACTTACATGGCTATGGAGCAAGTGCTGGACAATGGGATTAGAATAGATAGGTGCTTGATGGCCAGTGCAGACATGATGGGCCAAATGGCCTCTTTCTGTTCTGGAAAACTGACTGACTAGTCCACAGCTCATCATCCTCATCACCACTTCCCCTTGACGTCAGCATCCATTCTGGAATTCCATCTTGTTATGATCAAATAAATAAAGGAGGGATCAAATTGAAAGAAAATACATACAAAGTGGGAAAGATTAGTGGGAAACCAGAGGATTGGGAAATCTTTAAAGGTCAGCAGAAAGCCACGAAAAAAGCTATAAAGAAAAGTAAGATGGATTCTGAGACTGAACTAGCTCAGAATATAAAACCAGATCGCAAACGTTTCTACAAATATATAAAATGATAGAGTGGCGAAAGTAAACATTGGTCCTTTAGAGGACGAGAAGGGAGATGTAATAACTGGAAATGAGGAAATGGCTGAGGCATTGAACAGGTATTTTGTGTCGGTCTTCACAGTGGAAGACACAACACGCCAAAAATTGATGACAAGGCTGTGGCAGGTGAGAACATAAGAACTAGAAGCAGGAGTAGGCCATCTGGCCCCTCGAGCCTGCTCCGCCATTCAATAAGATCATGGCTGATCTGATAGTGGACTCAGCTCCACTTACCCACACGCTCACCATAACCCTTAATTCCTTCACTGTTCAAAAATGTATCGATCTTGCCTTAAAAACATTCAGTGAGGACCTGGAAACGACCATTATCACTAAAGAGGTAGTGTTGGGCAAGTTAATAGGGCTGAAGGGAGACAAGTCTCCTGGCCCTGATGGAATGCATCCCAGGTACTAAAAGAGATAGCAGGGGAAAACAGCAAATGCACTAGTGGTAATTTACCAAAATTTGCTGGACTCTGGGTGGTTCCCGCAGATTGGAAAACAATAAATGTGACGCCACTGTGTAAGACTCCTATTTATTGACTACAGCTCAGCCTTCAACACCGTTATTCCTACAAAACTCATCTCCAAACTCCGTGGCCTGGGCCTTGGCTCCTCCCTCTGCGACTGGATCCTGAACTTCATAACCCACAGACCACAATCAGTAAGGATAGGCAACAACACCTCCTCCACGATCATCCTCAACACCAGTGCCCCACAAGGCTGTGTTCTCAGCCCCCTACTATACTCCTTATACACCTATGACTGTGCGGCCAAATTCCCCTCCAATTCGATTTTCAAGTTTGCTGACGACACCACCGTAGTGGGTCGGATCTCAAACAATGACGGGACAGAGTACAGGAATGAGATGGAGAATCTGGTGAACTGGTGCGGCAACAATAATCTCTCCCTCAATGTCAACAAAACGAAGGAGATTGTCACCGACTTCAGGAAGCGTAAAGGAGAACATGCCCCTGTCTACATCAACAGGGACGAAGTAGAAAGGGTCGAGAGCTTCAAGTTTTTCAGTGTCCAGATCACCAACAACCTGTCCTGGTCCCCCCATGCCGACACTATAGTTAAGAAAACCCACCAAAGCCTCTACTTTTTCAGAAGACTAAGGAAATTTGGCATCTCAGCTACAACTCTCAGCAACCTTTACAGATGCACCATAGAAAGCATTCTTTCTGGTTGTATCACAGCTTGGTATGGGCTCCTGCTCTGCCCAAGACCGCAAGAAACTACAAAAGGTTGTGAATGTAGCTCAATCCATCACTCAAACCAGCCTCCCATCCATTGACTCTGTCTACACTTCCTGCTGCCTCAGCAAAGCAGTCAGCATAATTAAGGACCCCACGCACCCTGGACATTCTCTCTTCCAACTTCTTCCTTCGGGAAAATGATACAAAAGTCTGAGGTCACGTACCAACCGACTCAAGAACAGCTTCTTCCCTGCTGCTGTCAGACTTTTGAATGAACCTACCTCGCATTAAGTTGATCTTTCTCGACAGCCTAGCTATGACTGTAACACTACATTCTGCACCCTCTCGTTTCCTTCTCTATGAACGGTATGCTTTGTCTATAGCGCACAAGAAACAATACTTTTCACTGTATGTTAATACATGTGACAATAATAAATCAAATCAAATCAAAAAGGAGGTGGACAAAAGGCAGATAATTATAGGCCGGTTAACTTCTGTAGTTGGGAAAATGCTTGAATCTATCATCAAGGAACAAATAGCGAGACATCTGGATATAAATTGTCCCATTGGGAAGACGCAGCATGGGTTCATGAAGGCAGGTCATGTTTGACTAATTTGGTGTAATTCTTTGAGGACACTACGTGCTCAGTGGACAATGGGGAACCTGTGGATGTGGTGTATCTGGATTTCCAGAAGGCATTTGACAAAGTGCCGCACCAAAGGCTGCTGCATAAGATAAAGGTGCACAGTGTTACAGGTCATGTATTAGCATGGATAGAGGATTGGTTAACTAACAGAAAGCAAAGAGTGGGGGTAAATGGGTGTTTTTCTGGTTGGCGATCAGTGACTAGTGGTGTGCCTCAGCGATCAGTGTTGGGACCGCAATTGTTTACGATTTACACAGATGATTTGGAGTTGGGGACCAAGTGGAGTGTGTCAAAATTCACAGATGACACTAAGATGAGTGGCAGAGCAAAGTGCAGAGGACGTTGAAAGTCTGCAAAGGAATATAGATAGTCTGAGTGGGCGAGGGTCTGGCAGATGGAGTACAATGTTGGTAAATGTGAGTCATCCATTTTGGTAGGAATAACAGCAAAATGGACTGTTATTTAAATGGTAAAAAATTGCAGCATTCTGCTGTGCAGAGGGACCTGGGTGTCCTTGTGCAGGAATCTCAATGAGTTGGTTTACAGGTAATTAAGAAGGCAAATGGAATTTTGTCCTTCATTGCTAAAGGGATGGAGTTTAAAAACAGTGAGGTTATGTTGCAGCTGTATAAGGTGCTGGTGAGGCCACACCTGGAGTACTGTGTACAGTTTTGGTCTCCTTACCTGAAAAAGGAACACAGAGTCATAGAGGCCCAACTTGTCCATGCCGCTCTTTTTTTTAAACCCCAAAGCTGGTCCCAATTGCCCGCATTTGGCCCATATCCCTCTATACCCATCGTACCCATGTAACTATCTAAACGCTTTTTAAAAGACAAAATTGTACCCGCCTCTACTACTGCCTCTGGCATCTTGTTCCAGACACTCATCACCCTCTGGTGAAAAAATTGCCCTTCTGGACACTTTTGTATCTCTCCCCTCTCACCTTAAACCTATGCCCTCTAGTTTTAGACTCCCCTACCTTTGGGAAAAGATATTGACTAGATGATCTATGCCCCTCATTATTTTATAGACCTCTATTAGATCACCCTAAACCTTCTACGTTCCAGAGAAAAAAGTCCCAGTCTATCCAGCCTCTCATAACACAAACCATCAAGTCCCAGTAGCATCCTAGTAAATCTTTTCTGCACACTTTCTAGTTTAATAATATCCTTTCTATAATAAGGTGACCAGAACTGTACACAGTATTCCAAGTGTGGCCCTACCAATGTCTTGTAGAACTTCAACAAGACGTCCCAACTCCTGTATTCAATGTTCTGACCGATGAAACCAAGCATTCTGAATGCCTTCTTCACCACTCTGTCCACCTGTGACTCCACTTTCAAGGAGCTATGAACATGTACCCCTCAATCTCTTTGTTCTGTAACTCTCCCCAACGCCCTACCATTAACTGAGTAAGTCCTGCCCTGGTTCGATCTACCAAAATGCATCACTTCGCATTTATCTAAATTAAACTCCATCTGCCATTCGTCAGCCCACTGGCCCAGCTGATCAAGATCCAGTTGCAATCCGAGATAACATTCTTCACTCTCCACTATGCCACCAATCTTGGTGTCATCGGCAAACTTACTAACCATGCCCCCTATATTCTCATCCAAATCATTAATATAAATGACAAATAACAGTGGACCCAGCACCGATCCCTGAGGCACACCGCTGGTCACAGGCCTCCAGTTTGAAAAGCAACCCTCTACTACCACCCTCTGGCTTCTGTCATCCAGCCAATTTTGTATCCATTTAGCTACCTCACCCTGGATCCCATGGGATTTAACCTTATGCAACAACCTACCACGCGATACTTTGTCAAAGGCCTTGCTAAAGTCCATGTCGACAACATCAACTGCACTGCCCTCATCTACCTTCTTGGTTACCCCTTCATAAAACTCAATTAAATTTGTGAGACGTGATTTTCCACTCACAAAGCCATGCCTACTGTCCCTAATCAGTCCTTTCGTCTCTAAATGCCTGTAGATCCTGTCTCTCAAAATACCTTCCAACAACTTACCGACCACAGATGTGAGGCTCACCGGCCTGTAGTTCCCAGGCTTTTCCCTGCAGCCCTTTTTAAACAAAGGCACAACATTTGCCACCCTCCAATCTTCAGGCACCTCACCCATGACTATTGATGATTCAAATATCTCTGCTAGGGGACCCGCAATTTCCTCCCCAGCCTCCCACAGTGTCCTGGGTTACACTTCATCAGGTCCCGGGGATTTATCTACCTTGATACACTTTAAGACTTCCAGCATCTCCTTCTCTGTAATATGTACACTCCTCAAGACATCACTATTTATTTCCCCAAGTTCCCTAACATCCATGCTTTCCTCAACAGTAAATACTGATGAGAAATATTCATTTAGGATCTCACCCATCTCTTGTGGATCCACACATAGGTGACTTTGTTGATCCTTAAGAGGCCCTACTCTCTCCCGAGTTACGCTTTTGCCCTTGTAGAAGTTCTTTGGATTCTCCTTTACTTTATCTGCCAAAGAAATCTTGTGTCCCCTTTTTGCCCTCCTGATTTCTCTCTTAACTCTACTGTTACACCCCCTATACCCTTCAAGAGATTCACTTGATATACTGGCACTGGAGGGGGTGCAGGGGAGATTCACTAGGTTGATTCCGGAGTTGAGAGGGTTGGCTTATGAGGAAAGACTGAATAGACTGGAGCTATTACTCATTAGCATTTAGGAGAATGAGGGGAGATCTTATAGAAACATATAAGATTATGAAGAGAATAGATAAGATAGAAGCAGGGAAGTTGTTTCCACTGGCGGGTGAAACTAGAACTAGGGGGCGTGGCCTCAAAATAAGGAGAAGCAGATTTAGGACTGCGTTGAGGAGGAACTTCTTCACACAAAGGGTTGTGAATCTGTGGAGTTCCCTGCCCAGTGAAGCAGTTGAGGCTACCTCATTGAGTGTTTTTAATGCAAGGATAGATACATTTTTGAACAGTGAAGGAATTAAGGGTTATGGTGAGCGGGCGGGTAAGTGGAGCTGAGTCCACGAAAAGATCAGCCATGATCTTATTGAATGGCGGAGCAGGCTCGAGGGGCCAGATGGCCTACTCCTGCTCCTAGTTCTTATGTTCTTATGAAACAGTCTTAGTGACTAAGACTCCACAGGCTCCACAAAAGCCACAAGCTTTCGGAGCGCTGCTCCTTCGTCAGGTGAGTGGGAGTTCTGTTCACAAACAAGGCATATAAAGACACAAACTCAATTTACAAAATAATGGTTGGAATGCGAGTCTTTACAGGTAATCAAGTCTTAAAGGTACAGACAATGTGAGTGGAGAGAGCATGAAGCACAGGTTAAAGAGATGTGTATTGTCTCCAGCCAGGACAGTTAGTGAGATTTTGCAAGTCGTGGGGGTTACAGATAGTGTGACATGAACCCAAGATCCCGGTTTAGGCCGTCCTCATGTGTGTGGAACTTGGCTATCAGTTTCTGCTCAGCGACTCTGCGCTGTCGTGTGTCGTGAAGGCTGCCTTGGAGAACGCTTACCCAAAGATCAGAGGCTGAATGCCCGTGAATGCTGAAGTGTTCCCCAACAGGAAGAAAACACTCTTGCCTGGTGATCGTCGAGCGGTGTTCATTCATCCGTTGTTGCAGCGTCTGCATGGTCTCCCCCATGTACCATGCTACGGAAGGGACATCCTTTCCTGCAGTGTATCAGGTAGACAACATTGGCCGAGTTGCAAGAGTAGGTAGCATGTACCTGGTGGATGGTGTTCTCACCTGAGATGATGGCATCTGTGTCGATGATCCAGCATATCTTGCAGAGGTTGCTGTGGCAGGGTTGTGTGGTGTCATGGTCACTGTTCTCCTGAAGGCTGGGTAGTTTGCTGTGGACAATGGTCTGTTTGAGGTTGTGCGGTTGTTTGAAGGCAAGAAGTGGGAGTGTGGGGATGGTCTTGGCCTTCATCGATGACATGTTGAAGGCTCCGGAGAAGATGTTGTAGCTTCTCCGCACCGGGGAAGTACTGGACGACGAAGGGTACTCTGTCTGCCGTGCCCCGTGTTTGTTTTCTGAGGAGGTCAGTGCGGTTTTTCGCGTTGGAACTGTCAATCGATGCGTCGAGCACCATATCCTGTTCTTATGAGGGCATCATTCAGCGTCTGGAGGTGTCTGTTGCGATCCTCCTCATCCGAGCAGATCCTGTGTATTCGGAGGGCTTATCCGTAGGGGATGGCTTCTTTAACGTGTTTAGGGTGGAAGCTGGAGAAGTGGAGCATCGTGAGGTTATCCGTGGGCTTGCGGTACAGTGAGGTGCTGAGGTGACTGTCCTTAATGGAGATGCGTGTGTCCAAGAATGCAACCAATTCTGGAGAGTAGTCCATGGTGAGTCTGATGGTGGGATGGAACTTGTTGATGTCATCATATAGTTGTTTCAGTGATTGTTCACCATGAGTCCAAAGGAAGAAAATGTCATCGATGTATCTAGTGTATAGCATCGGTTGAAGGTCCTGTGCGGTGAAGAGGTCTTGTTCGAACCTGTGCATGAAGATGTTGGCATATTGAGGTGCGAATTTGGTCCCCATGGCTGTTCCGTGTGTCTGGATGAAGAACTGGTTGTTGAAGGTGAAGACATTGTGGTCCAGGATGAAGTGGATGAGTTGTAAAATTGCATCTGGAGATTGGCAGTTGTCGGCGCTGAGCACTGAGGCAGTTGCAGCAATGCCATCATCGTGGGGGATGCTGGTGTAGAGTGCCGAGACGTCCATTGTGACGAGGAGTGCTCCTGGTTCAACTGCTCCATGTGTGCTGAGTTTCTGTCGGAAGTCCGTAGTGTCACGACAAAAGCTGGGGGTTCTTTGTTGAAGTTCAACTCCCACTCACCTGATGAAGGAGCAGTGCTCCGAAAGCTAGTGGCTTGTGCTACCAAATAAACCTGTTGACTTTAACCTCGTGTTGAGAGACTTCTTACTGTGTTTACCCCAGTCCAATGCCGGCATCTCCACATCATGGCTACCTTCGACACCGCAAACTGCCGGCTCCAAGTGGAGAGGATCTCCAAGAAGATCGCGCATATCGACACAGACATCAAGTTTCTACAAAGATGCAAGAAAGCAGACAAGATACCGAAAGGACTACAGATCACAAACCCACTCAGGTCAACCTACAACACAGACTATGCTGAGAGACTTTGCCGTCGCACCTCTCTCACACTCCTCAACCACCTCATACACCAGCTCTACAGCAAACGCCGCATCCTGGAAACAAAGATCAAATCCATATTCTCAACTTGCGCTCAGGACACAGACCAGCTGCGAAACTCTGCCAAGCAGACGAGACAAAGGAACTACACCATCTACATGCACACCAAGAACTGGAAACTTGAGAAACTCGGCATCACCACCAGCAGCAACCAAGCCTCCCCTGATACCACAGTAGAAAACAGTACCACTGCAGGGAAGCCCATTGTCAACTTGTCGGACTACACACTTCAACCAGATGAAATCTAAGTTCTCAGCCGAGGGCTCAATTTCTGCCCCACCATCAAAATAGACCCCATCAGTCTCGCAGCGGACACAGAGGAATTCATCAGGCGAATGAGGCTGCGGGAGTTCTTCCACAAACCCCAAGAGGCCAACAGCGAACACAATGAGACAGCCAATGAACTGGAACAGCCGACAGAGAGATCCGCAGGCAACAACCGAAGAGGAAAGAGTCGAATTGGACTCCTCCGGAAGGCCGCTGCCCTCGACTCGACATGTATGCCCAAGCCGTCAGGAGGTGCGTCAACACCAAATTCATCAGCCGCACTCACAAGACAGCCCCGAACATCACCCAAGCACAACGCAACGCCATCCACACTCTCAAGACCAACCGCAACATTGTCATCAAACCAGCAGACAAAGGAGGGGCCATTGTCATACTGAACAGAACGGATTACTGCAAAGAAGTGTACCGACAACTGAACAACGAGGAACACTACAGACAGTTACCCACAGATCCAACCAAAGAACACACCCGTCAACTCAACAGACTGATCAAGGCCTTTGATCCGGACCTTCAGAGCACCCTCCGTGCTCTCATCCCACGTACTCCCCGCGTTGGAGATCTCTACTGCCTCCCGAAGATACACAAGGCAAACACACCCGGCCGTCCCATCGTATCAGGCAATGGAACCCTGTGCGAGAACCTCTCCGGCTATGTCGAGGGCATCCTGAAACCCATTGTACAAAGAACCCCCAGCTTTTGTCGCGACAATACGGACTTCCTACAGAAACTCAGCACACATGGAGCAGTTGAACCAGGAGCACTCCTCGTCACAATGGATGTCTCGGCACTCTACACCAGCATCCCCCACAATGATGGCATTGCTGCAACGGCCTCAGTACTCAACGCCGACAACTGCCAATCTCCAGATGCAATTTTACAACTCATCCGCTTCATCCTGGACCACAATGTCTTCACCTTCAACAACCAGTTCTTCATCCAGACACACGGAACAGCCATGGGGACCAAATTCACACCTCAATATGCCAACATCTTCATGCACAGGTTCGAACAAGACCTCTTCACCGGAAAGGGCCTTCAACCGATGCTATACACTAGATACATCGATGACATTTTCTTCCTTTGGACTCATGGTGAACAATCACTGAAACAACTATATGAAAACTGGAGGCCTGTGACCAGCGGTGTGCCTCAGGGATCAATGCTGGGTCCACTGTTATTTGTCATTTATATTAATGATTTGGATGAGAATATAGGGGGCATGGTTAGTAAGTTTGCAGATGACACCAAAATTGGTGGCATAGCCGACAGTGAAGAAGGTTATCTCGGATTGCAACAGGATCTTGATCAATTGGGCCAGTGGGCTGACGAATGGCAGATGGAGTTTAATTTAGATAAATGTGAGGTGATGCATTTTGGTAGATTGAACCAGGGCAGGACTTACTCAGTTAATGGTAGGGCATTGGAGAGAGTTATAGAACAAAGAGATCTAGGGGTACAGGTTCAAAGCTCCTTGAAAGTGGAGTCACAGGTGAACAGAGTGGTGAAGAAGGCATTCAGCATGCTTGGTTTCATTGGTCAGAATATTGAATACAGGAGTTGGGGCGTCTTGTTGAAGACATTGGTACGGCCACACTTGGAATACTGTGCACAGTTCCGGTCACCCTATTATAGAAAGGATATTATTAAACTAGAAAGAGTGCAGAAAAGATTTACTAGGATGCTACCGGGACTTGAGGTTTGAGTTATAAGGAGAGGCTGGATAGACTGGGACTTTTTTCTCTGGAGCGTAGGAGGCTGAGGGGTGATCTTATAGAGGTCTATAAAATAATGAGGGGCACAGATCAGCTGGATAGTCAATATCTTTTTCCAAAGATAGGGGAGTCTCAAACTAGAGGGCAGAGGTTTAAGGTGAGAGGGGAGAGATACAAAAGTAATTTTTTTCCATACAGAGGGTGGTGAGTGTCTGGAACAAGCTGCCAGAGGCAGTAGTAGAGGTGGGTACAATTTTGTCTTTTAAAAAGCATTTAGACAGTTACATGGGTAAGATGGGAATAGAGGGATATGGGCCAAATGTGGGCAATTGGGACTAGCTTGGGGGTTTAAAAGAAAAGGGCAGCATGGACAAGTTGGGCCGAAGGGTCTGTTTCCATGCTGTAAACTCTATGACTCTGGGATATCAACAAGTTCCATCCCACCATCAGACTCACCATGGACTATCTGGAATCGGTTGCATTCTTGGACACACGCATCTCCATTAAGGACGGTCACCTCAGCACCTCACTGTACCGCAAGCCCACGGATAACCTCACGATGCTCCACTTCTCCAGCTTCCAGCCTAAACACGTTAAAGAAGCCATCCCCTACAGTCAAGCCCTCCGTATACACAGGATCTGCTCGGATGAGGAGGATCGCAACAGACACCTCCAGACGCTGAAAGATGCCCTCATAAGAACAGGATATGGCGCTCGACTCATCGATCGACAGTTCCGAAGCGCCACAGCGAAAAACCGCACCGACCTCCTCAGAAGACAAACACGGGACACAGTGGACAGAGTACCCTTCGTCGTCCAGTACTTCCCCGGAGCGGAGAAGCTGCGGCATCTCCTCCAGAGCCTTCAACATGTCATTGATGAAGACGAACATCTCGCCAAGGCCACCCCCACACCCCCACTTCTTGCCTTCAAACAAGCGCGCAACCTCAAACAGACCATTGTCCGCAGCAAACTACCCAGCCTTCAGGAGAACAGTGCCCACAACACCACACAGCCCTGCCACAGCAACCTCTGCAAGACGTGCCGGATCATCGACACAGATGCCATCATCTCACGCGAGAGCACCATCTACCAGGTCCACGATACATACTCTTGCAACTCGGCCAACGTTGTCTACCTGATACGCTGCAGGAAAGGATGTCCCGAGGCATGGTACATTGGGGAAACCATGCAGACGCCACGACAACGGATGAATGAACACCGCTCGACAATCACCAGGCAAGACTGTTCTCTTCCTGTGGGGGAGCACTTCAGCAGTCACGGGCATTCAGCCTCTGATCTTCGGGTAAGCGTTCTCCAAGGCGGCCTTCACGACACACGACAACGCAGAATCGCCGAGCAGAAACTGATAGCCAAGTTCCGCACACATGAGGACGGCCTAAACCGGGATCTTGGGTTCATGTCACACTATCTGTAACCCCCATGACTTGCCTGGGCTTGCAAAATCTCACTAACTGTCCTGTCTGGAGACAATACACATCTCTTTAACCTGTGCTTAACCCTCTCTCCACTCACACTGTCTGAACCTTTAAGACTTGATTAGCTGTAAAGACTCGCATTCCAACCATTATTTTGTAAATTGAGTTTGTGTCTTTCTGCTCTGTTTGTGATCAGAATTCCCACTCACCTGACGAAGGAGCAGCGCTCCGAAAGCTTGTGGTTTGTGATAACAAATAAAACTGTTGGACTGTAACCTGGTGTTGTGAGACTTCTTACCATTCCTAACATCACCACTGCAGTTTGGGGGTCTATATATGATACACACTAATGGTATTTCTCATATAGACTCCACGTTGTCAGAGCTAATATCCTTTCTCACTATTGTATTAATTCCCTCTTTATCCAGCAATGCCACTCCACCCTCTTTTCCTACACGCCTGTCCTTCCTAAATTCTGAATACCCTGGGACATTCAATTCCCACCCCTGGTCCCCCTGCAGCCATGTCTCAGGAATCCCCATTATATCGCACCCATTTACATCTAGCTACGTGATTAGGTCATGCACTTAATTGCAAATAATCCGCGCATTAAGGCTCAGAGCCTTTAAGCTTGTCTTTTTAACATTGTTTGCCTCACTCCCAATATTTTTCTATATAGCCCTGTTTGAATTTTGTCCCTGGTTTCTCTTCCTATCACTTTTCTTATTCCCTTTTCTACCTTTTGTTTTTACCCTGGCTCCCTCCTTCTTTGACTCTTTACACAGGTTCCCATCTCCCAGCATATTAGTTTAAACCCTCCCCAACCGCTCTCGCAAACAGCCCCCCTTGGACATCAGTCCCAGTCCTGCCCAGGTGGAACCCGTCCAATTTGTACAGGTCCCAGCTTCCCAACAACCGGTCCCAATGTCCCAGGAATCTGAAACCCTTCCCCTGACACCAACTCTTCAGCCTCGTATTTATCCGATATATCCTGTCATTTCTATTCTGACTGGCAAGTGGTACGGGTAGTAATCCTGAGATCACTACCTTTGAGGTCTGTTTTCTTATCATTCTTCCTAGCTCCCTGTGTTCTGCTTTTAGGACCTCATCCCTTTTTAATCTATGTCATTTGTACCGATATGTAGCACGACCACTGGCTGTTCACCCTCCCCCTCCAGAATGTCCTGTACCCGCTCCGAGACATTATTGACCCGAGCACCAGGGAGGCAACATACCATACTAGAACATAGAACATAGAACATTACAGCGCAGAACAGGCCCTTCGGCCCACGATGTTGCACCGACCAGTTAAAAAAAAACTGTGACCCTCCAACCTAAACCAATTTCTTTTCGTCCATGAACCTATCTACGGATCTCTTAAACGCCCCCAAACTAGGCGCATTTACTACTGATGCTGGCAGGGCATTCCAATCCCTCACCACCCTCTGGGTAAAGAACCTACCCCTGACATCGGTTCTATAACTACCCCCCCTCAATTTAAAGCCATGCCCCCTCGTGCTGGATTTCTCCATCAGAGGAAAAAGGCTATCACTATCCACCCTATCTAAACCTCTAATCATCTTATATGTTTCAATAAGATCCCCTCTTAGCCGCCGCCTTTCCAGCGAAAACAATCCCAAATCCCTCAGCCTCTCCTCATAGGATCTCCCCTCCATACCAGGCAACATCCTGGTAAACCTCCTCTGCACCCTCTCCAAAGCCTCCACATCCTTCCTGTAATGTGGGGACCAGAACTGCACACAGTACTCCAAGTGCGGCCGCACCAGAGTTGTGTACAGTTGCAACATAACGCTACGACTCCTAAATTCAATCCCCCTACCAATAAACGCCAAGACACCATATGCCTTCTTAACAACCTTATCTACTTGATTCCCAACTTTCAGGGATCTATGCACACATACACCTAGATCCCTCTGCTCCTCCACACTATTCAAAGTCCTCCCGTTAGCCCTATACTCAACACATCTGTTATTCCTACCAAAGTGAATTACCTCACACTTCTCCGCATTAAACTCCATCCGCCACCTCTCGGCCCAACTTTGCAACCTGTCTAAGTCTTCCTGCAAACTACGACACCCTTCCTCACTGTCTACCACACCACCGACTTTGGTGTCATCAGCAAATTTGCTAATCCACCCAACTATACCCTCATCCAGATCATTAATAAATATTACAAACAGCAGTGGCCCCAAAACAGATCCCTGAGGTACACCACTTGTAACCGCACTCCATGATGAATATTTACTATCAACCACCACCCTCTGTTTCCTATCCGCTAGCCAATTCCTGATCCAATTTCCTAGATCACCCCCAATCCCATACATCTGCATTTTCTGCAGAAGCCTACCATGGTGAACCTTATCAAACTAGATAGAGTCTTGTTTGCGGCCACAGAAATGTCTGTCTATTCCCCTTACAGTTGTGTCCCCTATAACCATTGCACTGGCACATTTTCTACCCCTCCCCTCTGCAGCAGAACCAATCGTGGTGCAACGAATTTGACTGCTGCTGCTTTCCCCAGAGAGCACTCCCCTCAACAGTATCCAAAACGGTATATCTGTTTTGCAGTAGAATGACCACAGGAGATTCCTGCACTACCTGCCTATCTCTCTTGATTGATGAGGGTAGGGCAGTGGATGTTGTTTACATGGACTTCAGTAAGGTCTTTGACAAGGTCCCTCATGGCAGACTGGTACAGAAGGTGAAGTTGCACAGGATCAGAGGTGAGCTGGCAAGGTGGATACAGAACTGGCTCATAGAAGACAGAGGGTAGCAGTGGAAGGGTGTGTTTCTGAATGGAGGGCTGTGACAGGTGGTGTTCCTCAGGGATCAGTGCTGGGACCTTTGCTGTTTGTAATATATATAAATGATTTGGAGGAAAGTGTAACTGGTTCGATTAGTAAGTTTGCGGACGACACAAAGGTTGGTGGATTTGCGGATAGCGATGAGGACCATCAGAGGATACAGCAGGATATAGATCAGTTGGAGACTTGGGCGGAGAGATGGCAGATGGAGCTAAATCTGGACAAATGTGAGGTAATGCATTTTGGAAGGTCTGATACAGATAGGAAATATATAGTGACAGAACTCTAAGAGTATTGATTTATTATTATCACATGTATTAACATACAGTGAAAAGTATTGTTTCTTGTGCGCTATACAGACAAAGCATACCGTTCATAGAGAAGGAAACGAGAGAGTGCAGAATGTAGTGTTACAATCATAGCTAGGGTGTAGAGAAAGATCAACTTAATGCGAGGTAGATCCATTCAAAAGTCTGACAGCAGCAGGGAAGAAGCTGTTCTTCAGTCAGTTGGTACGTGACCTCAGACTTTTGTATCTTTTTCCCAACGGAAGAAGATGGAAGAGAGAATGTCCGGAGTGAGTGGGGCCCTTAATTAGCTGGCTGCTTTCCCAAGGCAGCAGGAAGTGTAGACAGAGTCAATGGATGGGAGGCTGGTTTGAGTGATGGATTGGGCTACATTCACAACCTTTTGTAGTTTCTTGCGGTCTTGGGCAGAGCAGGAGCCATACCAAGCTGTGATACAACCAGAAAGAATGCTTTCTATGGTGCATCTGTAAAAGTTGATGAGAGTCGTAGCTGACATGCCAAATTTACTAGGGTGGCACAGTGGTTAGCACTGCTGCCTCACAGCGCCAGGGACCCAGGTTCGATTCCCAGCTTGGGTCACTGTCTGTGTGGAGTCTGCACATTCTCCCCGTGTCTGTGTGGGTTTCCTCTGGGTGCACCAGTTTCCTCCCACAGTCCGAAAGATGTTTGACCATGCTAAATTCTCCCTCAGTGTGCCCGAACAGGCGCCGGAGTGTGGCGACTAGGGGATTTTCACAGTAACTTCATTGCAGTGTTAATGTAAGCCTACTTGTGACACTTATAAAAAAAAACTTTACATTTTTAAAATTTCTTTACTCTTCTGAGAAAGTAGAGGCGTTGGTGGGGCTTTCTTAACTATAGTGTCGGCATGGGGGGGACCAGGACAGGTTGTTGGTGATCTGGACACCTAAAAACTTGAAGCTCTCGACCCTTTCTACTTCGTCCCCATTGATGTAGGCAGGGGAATGTTCTCCTCTATGCTTCCTGAAGTTGATGACAATCTCCTTCGATTCAGTGACATTGAGGGAGAGATTATTGTTGCTGCACCAGTTCACCAGATTCTCTATCTCATTCCTGTGCTCTGTCTCGTCATTGTTTGAGATCCGACCCACTACGGTGGTGTCGTCAGCAAACTTGAAAATCCAGTTGGAGGGGAATTTGACCGCACAGTCATAGGTGTATAAGGAGTATAGTAGGGAGCTGAGAACACAGCCTTGTGAAGCACCAGTTTGAGAATGATCATGGAGGAGGTGTTGTTGCCTATCCTTGACCTGGGTGTACAGGTACACAGGTCACTGAAAGTGGCAATGCAGATGGAGAAGGTAGTCAAGAACACATACGGCATAGAAACATAGAAAAGCTACAGCACAAAACAGGCCCTTCGGCCCCACAAGTTGCGCCGAACATATCCCTACCTTTTAGGCCTACCTATAACCCTCCATCCTATTAAATCCCATGTACTCATCCAGGAGTCTCTTAAAAGACCCTATTGAGTTTGCCTCCACCACCACTGATGGCAGCCGATTCCACTCGCCCACCACCCTCTGTGTGAAAAACTTCCCCCTAACATTTCTCCTGTACCTACCCCCCAGCACCTTAAACCTGTGTCCTCTCATAGCAGCCATTTCCACCCTGGGAAAAAGCCTCTGAGAGTCCACCCGATCTATGCCTCTCAACATCTTATATACCTCTATTAGGTCTCCTCTCATCCTACGTCTCTCCAAGGAGAAAAGACCGAGCTCCCTCAGCCTATCCTCATAAGGCATGCCACTCAATCCAGGCAACATCCTTGTAAATCTCCTCTGCACCCTTTCAATCTTTTCCACATCCTTCCTGTAATGAGGCGACCAGAACTGAGCACAGTACTCCAAGTGCTTGCCTTCATCGGCCGGGGTATTGAGTTAAAAAATTGGCAAGTCATGTTGCAGCTTTATAGAACCTTAGTTAGGCCGCACTTGGAATATAGTGTTCAATTCTGGTCGCCACACTACCAGAAGGATGTGGAGGCTTTGGAGAGGGTACAGAAAAGATTTACCAGGATGTTGCCCGGTATGGAGGGCATTAGCTATGAGGAGAGGTTGGAGAAACTTGGTTTGTTCTCACTGGAACGACGGAGGTTGAGGGGAGACCTGATAGAAGTCTACAAGATTATGAGGGGCATGGACAGAGTGAATAGTCAGAAGCTTTTTCCCAGGGTGGAAGAGTCAATTACTAGGGGGCACAGGTTTAAGGTGCGAGGGGCAAGGTTTAAAGGAGATGTACGAGGCAGATTTTTTACACAGAGGGTGGTGGGTGCCTGGAACTCGCTGCCGGGGGAGGTAGTGGAAGCGGATACGATAGTGAGTTTTAAGGGGCATCTTGACAAATACATGAATAGGATGGGAATAGAGGGATCTGGTCCCCAGAAGGGTAGGGGGTTTTAGTTAAGTCGGGCAGCATGGTCGGTGCAGGCTTGGAGGGCCGAAGGGCCTGTTCCTGTGCTGTAATTTATTTTATTCTTTGTAAAGTGCGTTTGCCAATTTCCCTCCCCCTGGCCCACCCCCTGACTGAATCCCCCTGATTTCCGACAATCCCAGCCTTTCCAAAATGGGTGTGGTCCACAATTGTAAAATTGTTTCCCTGTCGACATATCTAAGATTTGAGCTCCATAATCCAGGCCGACACTCCCTCCCGGTGCCAGTACTGAGAGAGTGCTGCACTGTCAGAGGGTCAGTACTGAGGGAGCGCTGCACTGTCGGGGGTAGATGTATATACTCTAGGATTTGAGCTCCATAATCCAGACCGACACTCCCCCAGTGCCAGTACTGAGAGAGTGCTGCACTGTCAGAGGGTCAGTACTGAGGGAGTGCTGCACTGTCAGAGGGTCAGTACTGAGGGAGTGCCGCACTGTCAGAGGGTCAGTACTGAGGGAGTGCTGCACTGTCGGGGGTAGATGTATATACTCTAGGATTTGAGCTCCATAATCCAGACCGACACTCCCCCAGTGCCAGTACTGAGAGAGTGCTGCACTGTGCTCCCAAGTGTGGTCTAACCGAGGGATACGGAGACCGGAACTGTGCACGGTGCTCCCAGTGTGGTCTAACCGAGGGATACGGAGACTGGAACTGTGCACGGTGCTCCCAGTGTGGTCTAACCGAGGGATACGGAGACTGGAACTGTGCACGGTGCTCCCAGTGTGGTCTAACCGAGGAATACGGAGACCGGAACTGTGCACGGTGCTCCCAGTGTGGTCTAACCGAGGGATACGGAGACTGGAACTGTGCACGGTGCTCCCAGTGTGGTCTAACCGAGGGATACGGAGACTGGAACTGTGCACGGTGCTCCCAGTGAGGTCTAACCGAGGGACAGGGAGTCCGGAACTGTGCACGGTGCTCCCAGTGTGGTCTAACCGAGGGATACGGAGACTGGAACTGTGCACGGTGCTCCGAGTGTGGTCTAACCGAGGGATACGGAGACTGGAACTGTGCACGGTGCTCCCAGTGTGGTCTAACCGAGGGATACGGAGACTGGAACTGTGCACGGTGCTCCCAGTGAGGTCTAACCGAGGGACAGGGAGTCCGGAACTGTGCACGGTGCTCCCAGTGTGGTCTAACCGAGGGATATGGAGACCGGAACTGTGCACGGTGCTCCCAGTGTGGTCTAACCGAGGGATAGGGAGACTGGAACTGTGCACGGTGCTCCCAGTGTGGGTCTAACCGAGGGATAGGGAGTCCGGAACTGTGTACAGTGCTCCCAGTGTGGTCTAACCGAGGGATACGGAGACTGGAACTGTGCACGGTGCTCCCAGTGTGGGTCTAACCGAGGGATATGGAGACCGGAACTGTGCACGGTGCTCCCAGTGTGGGTCTAACCGAGGGATAGGGAGACCGGAACTGTGCACGGTGCTCCCAGTGTGGTCTAACCGAGGGATACGGAGACTGGAACTGTGCACGGTGCTCCCAGTGTGGTCTAACCGAGGGATACGGAGACTGGAACTGTGCACGGTGCTCCCAGTGTGGTCTAACCGAGGGATAGGGAGACCGGAACTGTGCACGGTGCTCCCAGTGTGGTCTAACCGAGGGATACGGAGACTGGAACTGTGCACGGTGCTCCCAGTGTGGTCTAACCGAGGGATACGGAGACCGGAACTGTGCACGGTGCTCCCAGTGTGGTCTAACCGAGGGATACGGAGACCGGAACTGTGCACGGTGCTCCCAGTGTGGTCTAACCAAGGGATACGGAGATTGGAACTGTGCACGTTGCTCCCAGTGTGGTCTAACCGAGGGATAGGGAGACCGGAACTGTGCACAGTGCTCCCAGTGTGGTCAAACCGAGGGATAGGGAGACCGGAACTGTGCACGGTGCTCCCAGTGGGGTCTAACCGAGGGATAGGGAGACCGGAACTGTGCACGGTGCTCCCAGTGTGGTCAAACCGAGGGATAGGGAGACCGGAACTGTGCACGGTGCTCCCAGTGTGGTCTAACCGAGGGATACGGAGACCGGAACTGTGCACGGTGCTCCCAGTGTGGTCTAACCGAGGGATTCGGAGACCGGAACTGTGCACGGTGCTCCCAGTGTGGGTCTAACCGAGGGATAGGGAGACTGGAACTGTGCACGGTGCTCCCAGTGTGGTCTAACCGAGGGATATGGAGACTGGAACTGTGCACAGTGCTCCCAGTGTGGTCTAACCGAGGGATACGGAGACCGGAACTGTGCACGGTGCTCCCAGTGTGGGTCTAACCGAGGGATAGGGAGACCGGAACTGTGCACGGTGCTCCCAGTGTGGTCTAACCGAGGGATAGGGAGACCGGAACTGTGCACGGTGCTCCCAGTGTGGTCTAACCGAGGGATAGGGAGACCGGAACTGTGCACGGTGCTCCGAGTGTGGATCTAACCGAGGGATAAGGAGACTGGAACTGTGCACGGTGCTCCCAGTGTGGTCTAACCGAGGGATAAGGAGACCGGAACTGTGCACGGTGCTCCCAGTGTGGGTCTAACCGAGGGATAGGGAGACCGGAACTGTGCACGGTGCTCCCAGTGTGGTCTAACCGAGGGATAGGGAGACTGGAACTGTGCACGGTGCTCCCAGTGTGGTCTAACTGAGGGATACGGAGACTGGAACTGTGCACGGTGCTCCCAGTGTGATCTAACCGAGGGATACGGAGACTGGAACTGTGCACGGTGCTCCCAGTGTGGGTCTAACCGAGGGATACGGAGACTGGAACTGTGCACGGTGCTCCCAGTGTGGGTCGAACCGAGGGATACGGAGACTGGAACTGTGCACGGTGCTCCCAGTGTGGTCTAACCGAGGGATACGGAGACTGGAACTGTGCACGGTGCTCCCAGTGTGATCTAACCGAGGGATACGGAGACTGGAACTGTGCACGGTGCTCCCAGTGTGGGTCTAACCGAGGGATACGGAGACTGGAACTGTGCACGGTGCTCCCAGTGTGGTCTAACCGAGATGCGAGTATCTGTGTTTCTTTTAATTGCCTCCCGCGAGACTTTAGTCCCAGGGGTTGCTTTGCTGATTAAATGTTTTTCTTTACCTGTGTGATTGCCGCACATGCTGCTGCTACAGGGAGGCACTTGTTCCCCCATGAGGAGGCCCATTCTCCACCAATGCACAGATTGTGAGGCTCACCCTGTGAACTATATCACAAAGTGTGTCTCAGTGGGACCCCTATCCCCCAGATGTGAGCTGCATGATATGAAACTGCCACACCTGTGCCCACCCCCAGGGGATCGAGTGCGCTGGCGAGATCTCTGAAAGATGTTCCTTCTTTTCAAACCCTCCCTCTCCAAATCGGAGCCCATTCGCTGAGATCACCCATCATTCTCTCCGCAGAATACCGGCCCCCTCCCTGCCGCTCAGTCAATCCTGGGGCGGGGTTTGGGGGAGCAGGTGTAGCCGACATTCCCCTGCTCCCAATTTGCGGCAAAGACATTACTCAGGGATGGCTGTGCTTGTCCACTGGGGGGTTCGAAGGGGATCGTGCCGAGGGTCGGACACAGAGCCACACCATGAACTTCCATAGGCGGAGATGTGTGGTTGGAAGGAGACTGACCAGGGGACCCGTGTGACTGAGATATCCCCCCTAATCTCTCCCTCCCTGTCCCCGCCCTCTCTCTCCCCATGTCCCCCTATCTCTCTCCCTGTGTCCCCCTCTCTCCCCGTGTCCCCTCTCTCCCCCATGTCCCCTCTCTCCCCCCCGTGTCCCCCTCTTTCCCCGTGTCCCCCTCTTTCCCCGTGTCCCCCTCTCTCTCCGTGTCCCCCCTCACCCCGTGTCCCCCTCTCTCCCCGTGTCCCCCTCCCTCCCCGTGTCCCTCCCTCCCCGTGTCCCCCTCCCTCCCTACCCCCGTGTCCCCCTCCCTCTCGCCCCGTGTCCCCCTCCCTCTCGCCCCGTATCCCTCTCCCTCCCTTTCTCCCCGCATCCCCCTCCCTCTCTCCCCGCGTCCCCTCTCCCCATGCCCCCTTTCCCCGCGTCCCCTCTCCCCGCGTCCCCTCTCCCCGCGTCCCCCGCCCTCTCTCCCCGCGTCCCCCGCCCTCTCTCCCCGCATCCCCCTCCCTCTCTCCCTGTGTCCCCTCCATCTCTCCCCGTGTCCCCTCCCTCTCTCCCTGTGTCCCCTCCATCTCTCCCCATGTCCCCTCCCTCTCTCCCCGCGTCCCCCTCCCTCACTTCCCACGTCCCACTCCCTCTCTCCCCGCATCCCCTTCCCCTCTCCCCGCGTCCCCTTCCTCTCTCCCCGCGTCCCCTTCCCTCTCTCCCCCTGTCCCCTTCCCTCTCTCCCCCTGTCCCCTTCCCTCTCTCCCCCTGTCCTTCCCTCTCTCCCCCTTCCCTCTCTCCCCCTGTCCCCTTCCCTCTCTCCCCCTGTCCCCTTCCCTCTCTCCCCCTTCCCTCTCTCCCCCTGTCCCTTCCCTCTCTCTCCCTGTCCC
>NW_027593113.1:0-38320 GCF_964213995.1 Mustelus asterias
AGGGGTAGGGAGGGGGGAGGGGGGTAGGGAGGGGGAGGGGGGGTAGGGAGGGAGGGGGAGAGGGAGGGAGAGAGACGAAGAGAGGGAGAGAGAGACAGTGAGAGAGGGGGAGAGACAGAGAGAGGGAGAGAGACAGAGAGAGAGAGACGGAGATGCAGAGAGGGGGAGAGACAGAAAGAGAGGGGGAGGGAGAGAGGCAGGGAGAGCGAGAGAGAGAAACAGAGAGGGAGGGAGAGAGACAGAGGGAGAGAGAGGGAGATGCAGAGAGGGGGAGAGAGGGGGAGAGACAGAAAGAGAGAGGGAGGAGAGAGGCAGGAGAGCGAGAGAGAGAAACAGAGAGAGGAGGGAGAGAAACAGAGAGAGAGACGGAGAGAGTCAGAGAGGGAGAGAAACAGAGAGGGAGAGAGAGAGACAGAGAGGGAGAGAGAGGGCGAGAGGGAGAGAGACAGAGAGAGAGGGAGGGAGACAGAGAGAGAGGGAGGGAGACAGAGAGAGAGAGGGGGAGAGAGAGAGAGAAAGAGAGACAGAGGAGAGAGAGAAACAGAGAGAGAGGGAGAGAGAGGGAAACAGATGGAAACACAGAGAAACAGAGAGAGAGACAGAGAGAGGGAGAGAAACAGAGAGGGAAACACAGAGAAAGAGAGAGAGACAGAGAGAGGGAGAGAGACAGAGAGAGGGAGGGAGAGAAAGAGAGAGGGAGGGAGAGAAAGAGAGAGAGAAAGAGAGAGGGAGGGAGAGAAAGAGAGAGGGAGGGAGAGAAAGAGAGAGGGAGAGAAACACAGAAAAAACAGAGAGAGAAAAACACAGAAAGAGGGGGAGAGGAACTCCGAGATCGAGAGAGACGCAAAGAGAGAGACGCAGAGAGAGGAGAGACGCAGAGAGAGGAGACACGCGGAGGGAGAGACATAGAAAGGTGTTTGAACGGCATTCTGAGTCAATTATTGATATTATTAACTGGAAAATGTTGAGAGTGCGAGAGAAACAGAGAGGGGGAGAAATAGAGAGAAAAAATAGTCAAGAGAGGGGGCAGAGAGACAGACAGACGGGTTGGGGGGGGGGGGCAGTAGGGAGTGGAGACAGACTGGATTGGTTAGTCTAGTTTTGTAGGGGGTCTCTTGCCCTTAAGTGACGATGCAAACTTTTGGTGCTGGTTATTTTTTGGGTCGGGTGTAAAGGTGACAGTCCCCTCCTCTCATTGTTACATCGATGGTAACAAGGTGTTCCCATCACTTCACCTCCCCTCAAGTTGTCCCGTCACAAACGCTGAGTTTGTCCCGTCACAAACGCCTTAACAAACTGAAAGGTTACCGCACTCTCAACATTTTCCAGTTAATAATATGACTCAGAATGCCGTTCAAACACCTTTCTATGTAACTCTTCATTCAGCTATTGTAGTGGGAACATTAGATACAAGGGTTCTTTAAACTCAAAACACGCCAGCACTGACTCGCTAAGGGATGACGCTGTTTCCAATTCCCTGCTGCAAGCTAAACGGCTGTCAATTGCTCCGCCCTTGAATTCTGAAAGTGCCCAGTAGGCGGATATGTTGTTTATGAATCGCAACAGAAACAGGCAGAAGAGTCAAGGCCGGAGTGCCCGTTTTAAATGAATGCAGTTACTTACCACGGAACTTTGCCCGAGCTGTCTGTACTCTGTAAAAGCAGGGGCTGGAGGTTATTCATGGTGGAGGCTGAGGAAGACGTCCTGATCAAGGCCGTTGCCTAATCTTGTTCGTCCGCAGTCTATGTTACCAACTGCGCCCTCGTCCGGTCCAAATGGCTGTATTCGCAGATTTCCCTCGTTCTTGTAGCTGCAGACTACCCTCGCTCCTGTATCGGCAAATTTCCCTCGCTCCTGTATCTACAGATTTCCCCTCACGCCTGTATCTCCAGATTTCCCCTCGCTCCTGTATCCGCAGTCCCCCCGCCCCCCCCCCCCCCCCCCCCCGGTATCCGCAGTTGTCCCGGTTCCTCTATTCACAGTTGCTCCTGTTTCCGCAGTTTCCCTGGTTGCTGTATCCTTAGTTGCCTCTAGCTCCTGTGTCTGCAGTTCACCAACTCCAATATCCACAGTTGCTCCTGTGTCCGCAGGTCCCCCTGTATCTGCAGTCACCCCAGCTCCTGGATCTGCAGTTGCCTCTGGCTCCTGTATCTGCAGTTCACCAACTCCAATATCCACAGTTGCTCCTGTGTCCGCAGTTCCCCCTGTATCTGCAGTCACCCCGGCTCCTGGATCTGCAGTTGTCTCTGGCTCCTGTAGCCGCAGTTTCCCCTGGTTCCTATATGTGGAGTTCCTCTGCAGTACCCCCACCCCGGCTCCTATATTGGCAGTTGTTCCTGTATCCGCAGTTCCCCCTCGCTCCTGTATCCTCGGTTGCTCCTGTATCTGCAGTTGCTCCTGTATCCGCAGTCAACCCTGGCTTCTGTATCCGCAGTTGCCTCTGGCTCCAATAGCCACAATTCTCCCTGGTTCCTGTAACCGCAGTTTCACTCGTTCCTATATGCGCAGTTCCTCTTGGATTCTGCAGTCCCCCCGCCCCCAGCTGCCGTATTGGCACTTGCTCCTGTAGCCGCAGTTCCCCCTCGCTCCTGTATCCCCAGTTGCTCCTGTATCCACAGTTGCCTCTGGCTCCTGTAGCCGCAATTCCCACGGTTCCTGTAACCGCAGTTTCCCTCGTTCCTTTCTGCGCAATTCCTCTTGTATCTTCAGTACCCTCCCCCCCCCCCCCCGGTTCCTGTATTGGCAGTTGCTCCTGTATCCGCAGTCCCCCCTCACTCCTGTATCTGTTCCTCTTGTTGTCGTTCGGGAGGCTCGGCAGCGCCACTCTGCGGTGGCGGCCGCAAGCACAGCCCCGCTCCCAGAATCCTCAGCAAAGCTGGCAGCAAGAAATGGCGCGGGGAGGGCAAGTGGAGACTGAAGAAGAGCGAGGCCGAGGAGAGAGTGCAGCGGCTCAGCCTGGAATAGAAACAAAGCACACGGCTGGTTAACAGGGAGGCAAGGCCAAGGCAGTGCACAATCTGACAGCCAAGAGAGAGCTGTTCACTTAACAAACAATAAACTTCATGGATTTAACCTGGGGGGGGGGGGGGGGGGTGAGGGGGTCGGGTTTTACTTCAATCAGAGTTTGCTGGCCGCTCCGATCAGGCGGGTGAGCTGCAGTGCCGCCGCTGCCACCGCCGCCTTGCTGGGGAACTGCGGTTACCTGGTCCCGATCCAACGGCCGGCGTCTCCACGCACGAAGCCACACCCACACGACGTAGAGCCCCTCTGATTGGCCGTCGGGTGAACCCTGACCGTCAGCCAGCACCAATCAGGGGGCGCCCCGCCCCCCCAGCTCCGCCCCCCCCCCCCCCCCCCACCCCGCGCAGCCGCCCTTGGGAACAGGGTGAGCTGGCAGCAATCCAGCAATCACACTCCAAAACACTCAGCTTGGCAACGCAACAGCCACAGATATAGGACAGCTTCCAACCCAGGACAGCTCCCCTTATCCAGTCTCTATCACCGCACCCCAATTAATGCAAATTATATTTATTGCAGATTTATATCCACTCTATAATGTTACTTGATGTATATAAAGAGTCTGAATATTATTGCTTTTTGTGTGATGGTCATTTTGGAATGTTTGTCATGTTTTCACAGATCTATGAATAAAGAATATTTTTGGGAAAAAAATCTACTATCCAATGCATGCTACTTCAACTATCACCATTTTTTGCTTGCTCCTTTTAGTTCGAACTTTTTTCAAAACTCGGACTAAACTCATACAGCAAAGTGATCAGTGACGTGGACAGATTACAACATGAATGTTGATGAAAGCAGTCGCCTCAAATATCAAGCTGTGTAAACTACAATTCCTGTTTCTTCTCCATTGCACAGGAAGCACTTCTGTCCTCGTATTTCCTGTGGAAAATACGCAGCCTCCGTCGGCGGTGTCTTTGTAGCCTAGTTAGGTGCAGGTTTCAGCAACGTACATAATTTATTCCAAAGACCGTTGCACACAGTCTTTTCCGCACTCAGTGTTATCGACCCTCGCCTAACAGCACCCGGAAGTTTCCCCTTGTACTTCTCACGCTGTTTACACAATTAATAATAAAAATATCGCCATTGCCACATTCTATTGGTGCATTTTCGAAGCTGCTGATTTTAATTATCTGAAGCAGCGTCGGATCCCTCAGCGCTCCTCCCCTCTTGTGTGTGAGAGATGCGGTCGCCATGATCTGGTGTTTCTAACTAAAATCTGCGCACCCGCTGACGCTGTTAAGTTCGGCAGCTCACAGCGAGGTTGGCTGCCGAATTCTTTCAACCTATGTTTCTGCAAGTTTCTAAAGCGGTCTTCTGACCCGACCATTTGTTTCACGGGAACTTAACAGCGTTTCAGCCACCAGGTCAGGAGGACTGCTGTAATTGTAGGTTCCGGCTGCCTGCCTGTTCCCAACCCGAGCTTCGCCGACGTGACCCACGTCATGGTTTGAATTGGAGAAGTATCGCACCGGGTTTCTGTGTATCTCCTCCCCAACACACGCAGAGGAAAATAGCCGTCCTAATTTAGTTGACTCCTACGAGAGCATTTGCAGTAGAATTGTTGTGTGTGATTGTATGTTTCCCCTTGTATATTTGTGTGGGCAACCCACGTTTGTGTATATTTCCCGTGCATCTCCCCCTAGATGAATATTGTGTTTCGCCTATGTATGTTGCCCCTGTGTGTGGGAGATGAGGCTTTTGTGGTTGTGTATTTTGCCTTAGTATGCATTCGCCTGTGTGCATGTGTGATTCATCTCTCTGTGGGTCTAAGTGTTTGGCCCTGTGTATATCCTGGCCCTGTGTATACTTTGCCTTAGTATAGGCGCTTTCCCGGTTTTATTTATTTTGCCCCATGTTGTACTTATGCTTTGCCCCAGTGTATGTGACCACGTATTCACCCCTGCGTACGCGTGTTTTGCGCCAATGTCTTTGTTTTTAGTCCTGTTTGTGTGTTTTGCCCTTGTCTGTGTCTGTTACTCTTGTGTACATTTGTTTTTACCCTGTGTGTGTTTTTCCCTGTGTAATTTTGAGTTTTGCCCCGTGTGAATTTTGTCCGGGTAAGAGTGATTGTCCCTGTGTGTTGGGTATGTGTGTGTTTTATTCCATGTGCATGTGTTTTTCTCCACTCCACCTGACGAAGGGGCAGCGCTCCGAAAGCTAGTGGCATTTGCTACCAAATAAACCTGTTGGACTTTAACCTGGTGTTGTTAAACTTCTTACTGTGTTTACCCCAGTCCAACGCCAGCATCTCCACATCATGTGTTTTTTTGCCCAGGGTGTGTATTACCCCTGTAAAAGTATGCTGTGTATTCTCCCTTTGTGAGCACGTATATGTGTATTTTTCGTGTGTTTGTTTTGCTCCTGTGTGTGCGAGTTTTCAACCTCTGTATGTCACTCGTGTGTGTGGCTGTGTGTTTTGCCTCGGTTTTGTTATGATTTTGCCCCTGTGTTTTTATGTGACCCCCCATCTACATATTTATATTTTGCTCTTCCGTGTATGTTTCCCCGCCTATGTGTACCTGGTTTTGCCCCTGTAAGTATACAGATATGTCCTCTTCTGTCAGGATGAATTTGATCTCTGATCAACGGCCTACTTGGGGCAAGTGCCCTTTGTCTGTTACTAGGCATTTTTGTAAGGTGTTGTGAGAAGTTTCTTTAACAACAGATAGATCCTGGTATTGCACACATTCAATCTCCTCTGTTCACTTGTCCAAAGTCCTTGAAACGTTTTTTGCGAGTATACACACCTGGGCCCCCGAACAAAGAAACACCCTTTCCCTCCTTATTTTCCAGATTCTTGATGCCGATCTTGCCGCCCACGTCTTCAGTGGGTTGTACAGTTTCACCACAATTCGGAAGATAATTCTGGTCGGGTCTATTCACAGGATTCCAGTGACGAGTTTGGAATGTAAAAGGTTTATGACTGCTAGGTAACCAGAGAGCTCTTGTGTGTAAATAAGCGGAAGTCCTGTGTCAGAATGAAACCGCCGCATAGCTTTTGTCTTCGTGGCTGGGACGTTACCCAGCGGACCAACATTTCCTGTTGAAGCTAATTTAGTCCGAAGGCTTTGCATCGGCCTAGTGCTTTGTATGCAGACGGAAGTAAGCTGAATAAGGTCACGTCTGAGCGGGTTGTTTACGGGAACCAAAAGGATGAAATAGACTGAGCAATTTCTCTCATTCCTGTTTCTTATACTTACCTTTAAAATAAACTAATTTGATTCAATGAACCGAACAACGATAGACGGAGTGATTCGGATTCAGTTCACGCTACGAACAACGGAGAGGCCGATACCTTACAGCTTGCAAAGGAAAATCTGACGGAGCCGCGTGGTCATAGGCACTGAGGGCTGGTTCTTCCATTTCCTGTTAACCACTGACTTCTGTTCATGTGTCACTCTCTAAATACTGACTCGCAATGGTTGTATTTCTGGTAAATGCTGACTCACACTCAGTCGCTAAAAAAAAGCACCGGTCTTGCACCCGGCAAAGACTGACTCTCACTGATACAGAATTCTCGAGTCTCCAAGCGCTTCCTGTACAAGGAATGAGGTGTCTCGAGTACAGGACGGTGCGCACAGAAGGAGGTGACTTGGCCCCGGGTGTTAAGAGTTATAGAGTTATAGAACACCGAAACAGGCCCTTCGGCCCAACCGATCCATGCCGATCATAGTGCCGTCCCTTGTCCATTTTGTCCCTCAGTCCCTCTCTCCCGCCATTGGCCTGGAAATGTTTCCAAGTATTCATCCAATTTTGTTTCCAAAGTTACTTTCCAATCTGCTTCCGCCTCTATTTCAGGCGCCGCTTTGAGGCCATAACAACACGCCGTGGAAAATATATTTCCTCACGTTATTCTGGTTATTTGCCAATCGCCTTTAATCTGCATCTTCTGGTCACCAACTTTTTGCCACTAGAAATAGTTTTCCTTCGTTATTCTATCAAAACCATTAATGATTTTTAACACATCCACCAAATCTCCTCTTGACCCCTTACTGCAGGTAGCCCAATCCCGGCATCTCCGACCTTTCCACCTCACCCAAGTCTCTCCGTCCTGGTATCAAACTAATCAATCTCTTCTGGGTTCTCTCAAAGCCTTTGGCATTTTCCCCAAAATATAGCGCCCCGAACTGAGCCCGATATTCCCGAGGCCTAATCAGTGGTTTCTGAAGTTTTAGCACAACTCCCTTGCGTTTGTCCACTTCAACGCCACAGATAAAGCTAAGGATGTTATCAGCTTTTTAACAGTGTTGGAGTATGGTTATAGTTGTTGTCCTGTTAACAAATTAGCAAAACAAGACCGTAGACGAATCATAGTGACACGAAAGTAGAGTTTAGTTACAGATCAACCGTGATTTAATTGAATAACAGAACAGGCTGGCGGGGCTGAATGGCCTACTCCCAGCCGTACGTTCCTATGCCGTTGTGAACGAAACGTTTAATTTGCTTTTGGTGTATTTAGTTGATTGGAGGTTTGTTGCCCAGCACAACGCCCCGCACTTTCTAGACTAGTGCAATGGAGCCTTTGCCACCCAGTAAAACAACTTCAGCGGGTTGATGGGCTTGGGTTAAGATCTTATTGTCAGGATACTACTTTTAAACTATGCCCTGAGAACAGGGCTGAGCCGAATTATACACTGATAGATCAGGCTTGCATTAGTTCAATGACTGAAGTCTCCAATAAAGTTGATATAGTTGGACCGTTACATGAAAGGCTTTAAATGAGCAAGGCTGAGATGAAAGCGTATCTAACAGGATCCGGTAGGGGTGTGCACTCAGTCCAAATTGCTTATTTCCAATGCTGGTAGGATGCATCGCTCACTCCCTTTAAATATTTCTAATGAAAGTTTCTAACAATCCAGTGGGTACCTAAGTGAGTGTCCAGGTTGGTGCCCTTCACCGGGCAATAGTATATCGTCCCGGTATGAATTCAAACTGCGAAAAATAATGCAGTTGAATTGCCCTTTGCGGAGATAATCAGCAAAATGATTCTGCACGGATATCCTCCCCTCCCCCAGTGCTGCACAGGGATTGGGCGGTGGTGGGAGGGGCGAAGGGAGGGGTGGCGTTAGGTTCGGGGGTTGTTAGCGAATGGAATACTTTCTAATTCAGACCCTGGTTTCAGCATGATGGTTCCCAGTTGATGTACCACAGCCTGATTGCCCACAGCTTGAAGCTCTGCTGTTTGCAGCAATGGGCTTTAGTCCAGTCTCAACAGATTGCTCCTCACTGCAGCGGCGTGGCATTTGTTTCACATCAGCGAGCGAGTCTATTCATTCTCATTCCTCAGACTGAATAATCTCCTAAGCTTCCCCCAGAGTCACAACCACCAGTTATTTCCAATTTGCGGCACAGAAACAGGAAACTCTGTTCAACTGCCCTGTACCGGCGTTTATAAACCACGCGGATGTCATCCTACCTTACTCCACTATCGACACATCTTTGCATCTCTCTCTCCATCATATACTTATCTAACTTCCTCTTAAATGTACCAATATTCATTCAGTAGTATGGAACTACTGCTGAAATAGACATTTTATGTCGAAGCTTTTCGTCTTTCACTCATCAGGACAATCAGAAAAATACAATGTAAGCAAATCAACACATTTATACTATATAAGAAAGGGGTGCTGATTGGTTACCAAGTGGACTCTGATTGATAGAGGGATTGTCATGAAACTGCGCCAGTTGATAGTGACTGATAGTTAACTGCCAATGTCTCGTTTGTCAGCAATACTTAAATGTATCTGTATTATTCACTATAACTATGCCATCTGGTAGAAAACATCACATTCTAACCGCTTTCTGGGTAAATTAATTGCTTATTGGATTTATTAATCGTTATTTTCAGTTTTGGCCCTTAATTTTGGACTCCCTCCTCCCCAAGTCAAAATCCCTTCTCTATATCTGCCCTATCTAACACCTTTATGATTTTAAAGAAGTGTATCAGACAACCTCATCCCTGTCAGTCTAGAGAGAAAAACAGAGTCTGTTCAATCTTTTCTGATAGATACACGCTCCCAGTTCTCATATCGTCCTTGTATTGCATTTCGCATCTTTTCGTGTGTCCTATTTCGTTCTATTAGTTTTCTGATATCGTTACAGTTAATTCTGTTCTGGACGAAAACCTCGCTTATCGAACTCGAACCACTCATTTCCTTCGTCATTTCAAAAAAAAACCCTTCTGTTTTTAACAGAGGGAAAAGTCATTTCTCGCCCACTCTTTGAAGAAAACGTCGAATTTGTAAAATCCACTGGTTGAAGGAGGAATTGATCTGATTCGGTCGGGAATTCTTGAGCAGAGTCCGCAGACTGCATACGGCAATAAAGTAGTTTTTGAATTCCGCACCCTGAGTTTGAAGGTGATACCTCCTGTTGATAGTTCTGGTGCCTTGTTCATCCCCCCTGGATACTTCCATTGCGATTTTCCTCAAAAAGCTGGACATATATTCTTGCTCTATTTTAATCTGCCTAAATACATCTTGTGACATGTCGGAGGGAAATACTGCGTTCCAATGTTATCTAACTGATACTTTACAAAGTTGCACCAGAACCATCTGTGGACTTGGACATCACAGGTCAACTTCGGCACTGGAGCATTTCACTTATCTTTTGCCACTGATGCCGTAAACAACGTGAATACTTTCAATATTTGGTCGCATTTGGTTATTAGGTTAGATATTAGATTAACGATTTTAAGCATATCAGTCATAAATTATTTCCAGTTTGGCAGCCGTTCTAATGTTTATTGGAACAATGATCAATGGCGATGCAAATATACATACCGGCCTTGATCTCTTTAATATGAAATGTTTCTCCAGTCCATCTATCAGAATTGTTAAGTCTATTTCTATCCCTATTTTAATTTATTTTCTTTAAACATGCAGTCCCAAAGATGTGTAGTTAGGTGGATTAGCCATGGTAAATGCGCGGGATTACGGGGACAAGGCGGGGAGGGGGTGGCCCTGGGTAAAATGCTCTTGCGGAGAGGCGGTGAGAACTCGATGAGCCGGATAGCCTCCTTGTGCACTGTCGGGATTCTGTGGGAGTCTATGGATTCTTTGACATACCTTGAACTGTCGCACCAATTATTTATAACAATGGGTTATATCTGTATAGCGTATTTAATGCAGTGACGTCCCAAGGGGCCTCAGAAGAACGCCATCAATCAAAGATTGGCACCGAGTCACATGAGGAGATAAAAAATAGGTCCCTTCCTGCTCCTGCATTCAATAAGATCATGGCTAATCTGATTGTGACCCCCACCTTCACGCTGCCGCGTACCGCAGCTCCCCCCCCCCCCTCCCACCACCTCCCCCAAACCCACCCCATAACCTTTGACTGCCTGGTTAGTCAAGAATCCATCCACCTCTGCCTTAAAATTATTCACTGATCCTGCCTCCACCATTCTCTGAGGAAGAGAATTCCAAAGACCCATAACTCTCTACAAGAGAAATGTTCTTCTTATTTTCGTCTTAAATGGGGGACCCCTCATTTTTAAACTGTGAAACTGAGTTCTAGTCTCTCCCACAAGGGGAAACACCCTCTCAGCATTTACCCTGTCAAGTCCTCTCAGGACCTTATATGTTTTAATAAGATCTCTTCTCGTTCTTCCAAACTCCAGTGCATACAGGTCCAACTACCCAACTTCTCCTCATAAGATAGCTCACTTCCCTTCCCAGGTATCAATCGAGTGACTCTTCCCTGGACTGCTCCTAACACATTTATGTCCTTTCTTAAATAAGGAGACAAACACTGTGCAAAGCATTCCAGATGTGGCCTGACCAACACCCTGTACATCTGTAGTAAATCCTCCCTACTTTTATATTCCAATCCCCTTGCAACAAACACCAACATTCCAACTCACTGGATATCAACATTTTGTGATTCCCTGCAGCCAGTGATAATAAGATATTAACCAAACACTTGGTCAAAAAAGTAGGTTCTTAAGGATTGTCTTAAAGGAGGAAAAAGTGGAAGAGAGACAAAGTGATTTAGGAAAGGAATTCCAGAGTTTGGATTCTCGGCAGACTTGGTTGCAAATTGAGGAATCATTAAATCAGGAATGTGCAAGAGGCCAAATTTGGAGGAACGTGGATAACTCGGGAGGTTGCAGGGCTGGAGGAGGTTACTGAGATAGGCTGAGGTAAGGTCTAGGAGGGATTTGTAAACGGGGTGAAGTTTTAAAATTGCGGTGTTGCTCAACACGGAGTCAATGTATGTCAGCGAGCACTCGGGTAATTGATGAATAGGGCTTGGTGCCAGTTCAGAGACGGGCAACAGAGTTTTAGACGGAATTAATTTCTGGACGATGGAAGATGGAAGTCTAATCATGAGTGTTAGTAGATAAGTCTAGAGGTAACAAAGGCATGTCCGAGAGTTTCAGCCCCGGATGGGTGGAACTAAGTGAAGAGTTGGGCGATGTGATGGCATGATATTTGGTCAGAAGCTAATTTTTGTAAAACGTCTAGTCCACCCTCAGATAATTGCCAGAGAGATGCATTTAGTGGGTAGGGAACACTATTTGCGGTGGGAACCATCAACAGTGGCTTCAGAATTGCCAGCATTCATATATTTCTACTCATCCAGTATTGAGTTTCAGCCAAGCAGTCTGACAATTAGGAAATGCGTGGACAGAGCTGGGTGTACATCAGTGTACATGTTTACCACGCTGCTTTGTTGAAAAGAACTATATTAGATTTCTCAACATTAACACAGATAGGGTATTGACATGCCAATTATCATAGAATCCCTACAGTGCAGAAGAAGGCCATTTGGCCCATCGAGTCTGCATCGACTCTCTGACAGAGGATTTTAACCAGGCCCTCTCCCCCATCCTGACCCCGTGGCGCTGTGAGGCAGCAGTGCTAACCACTGTGCTCCCCTGCCGTACATGTTCATAAATTGTTGAAGGACAGTTTGGGAAAGTGGTTAAAAAGGCATACAGAATCCTAGGGCTTTATAAATAGAATACACAAGAAAAGAGGAAATGGCAAACCTTTATAAAGCTTGTGCTCAACTGGAAGACTGTGCCCACTTGTGCAATGCTGAGCACCACACTGTAGAAACGGTATAGGGAAGATTTACAATGGAATTATAGAAGAGTTATGGCACAATGTAAGATGATTCTGGTCGCAGGATAGATTGGAGACGCGAGGCTTGTCATCCTTGGAGAAGAGTTGGTTGGAGGCGATTTGATAGAAATGTTCAACATCATGAGGGGTGTGTACAAAATAAATGGGTGCCACTGTTCCCATTTGGAGAACAATCGCTAACCAGACGGTATCAATTGTTGAGGCACCTTTCTGCCGCCCCGAATGATGTCCGCCCAGGGGAATATTTCACCCTTGCTTCCAAAGAACATTTATCCTTGAACCAGCATGACGAAGAACGTCTTGGGACATCATTGCTTCGAATTGTCGTCATTTAGTAGCCGCTTATTAAAATCTAATTTCATTTACATTGATCTCACGGGGTTTCGTGTTAGGTGTAATGTGAAGAAGCGGATCACTATCTTGGTGAAAGTTGGACTTAGTGACACCGCTATTTGTAATGATCTCATTCTGCCATCACTCACCAGCTGAATTCTGTCCTGCGGAACCCGCATTGACATCGGTTGGACTGTTGACAAACTTAGAATCTGTCCTCGGAACAGAACTCTGCATTGAAAAGAACACTTTTTTTAGTCTGGATGAACCACTTTTGGCCTGGCCATTCCTTGGACTCATCCAGTGATACAGCACAGAAGGAGACCATTCGGCTCATCGTGATAATGCTGACTCTTTGAAAGATCTTTCCAATTAGTCCCTCCCCTGCTCTTTCCCTAAAATCCAGTAAATTCCTCCCTCTGTCAGCACATTCACTGATGAGGGCAGAGCGACACCTCAACACGGATACATGGATTGTGACAATTAGATAGTTTACAAGTGAAAGCCCGGCAGAAAGCCTCAAATGCCATCTTGAAATTCACTGTAATAATGTTTCTAAATAAAAAAAACAGCGTCCAACTACCTCTTCGGAATCCAAATCTCTGGATATTTAAGAGAACGCTGGTTGCTGCCTTATCTCCTTTAGATTACAGATACTAACACCGCTTCAGTTACTTTGGTGTTGTCCACACTCACCGAGGAAGGATTCTAGCTTCCGGCTTTAAGCTTCAGCCAGGCCCTTTAGAATTGTTTAAGTGGAAATTTAGTAAGGCGATTGGAAATATCGGGCCTGTTCCTGACAGGAAATAAGATGTTGTGAACTTCAGGAGATTGACCGGGTTAGAATATAACGGAGAAAAGTGCAACGTGTGACACGTTTGACCAGGAAGTATTTGGAGCGGGAATATAAATAAATGAAACATTTCAAATAATAATCACAGCTGCTTCAGCCCCTCCCCCCAAAAAACCCAATTTAACATCAAGTGAAATGCACAGAGAGCTTCTGGTCTGTGACTGCCATTGCACGGAACGGGAACACCTCTGAGGATGTCATCACGTCACTTGCCAGGAGGAAGGTTCTGCTAACAGGTAACCAATAAACAAAGTCCCCAGATTCACTACGAACAACAGTGGAGAAGCAATAAAACAAAAGACGACCTTCAACCTTTTATTATGTAGCGTTTGTATTTGTTAGCTTTTCCTGGATAAGTGAATGAATGACATGGACACGTGACATGAGCTTGGCATGTCAAACAGTTCTTTCCAACTCTGTCATGTGGTTCCTAATGGGCAAATGGGACGTGGCATGAAGTTGCCTTGCGTGTGAGCATCCACTCTGAACTGACCTCCGCCTCGTCCAGCGCTCAACAGCAAAACTGAGAGTCCATCTCGGCATTAACCCGTCTGCCCATCTCAGAGAGATGTCTGTAACATGCCGATTGTGCGGCTTCATTATTTTCTAGTTAATTCTAGTCTATTTCATTCTTAACCTGAAGTTAAAGACATTATCAAGGACAGGACCCAGACGGGAGTTTGCCGAATTGGAGAATGACAGTTGAGAGAGTGGAGAGTGACAGTTGGTGTCTCAGTGTGGGAGTGCTGCTCGGGCTGCAGTGGAGAGTGACAGTTGGTGTCTCACTGAGGGAGTGCTGCTCGGGCTGCAGTGGAGAGTGACAGTTGGTGTCTCAGTGAGGGAGTGCTGCTCGGGCTGCAGTGGAGAGTGACAGTTGGTGTCTCACTGAGGGAGTGCTGCTCGGGCTGCAGTAGAGTGTGACAGTTGGTGTCTCAGTGAGGGAGTGCTGCTCGGGCTGCAGTAGAGTGTGACAGTTGGTGTCTCAGTGAGGGAGTGTTGCTCGGGCTGCAGTAGAGTGTGACAGTTGGTGTCTCAGTGAGGGAGTGTTGCTCGGGCTGCAGTGGAGAGTGACAGTTGGTGTCTCACTGAGGGAATGTTGCTCGGGCTGCAGTGGAGAGTGACAGTTGGTGTCTCACTGAGGGAGTGTTGCTCGGGCTGCAGTGGAGAGTGACAGTTGGTGTCTCACTGAGGGAATGTTGCTCGGGCTGCAGTGGAGAGTGACAGTTGGTGTCTCACTGAGGGAGTGTTGCTCGGGCTGCAGTGGAGAGTGACAGTTGGGGAAGTGTGGGGAAGTTTTTTTTTTTTTGTTTTCTTTTTTTCTTGCTGGTAATGGCTTCAGGGATGGCAGTTCAGGCAGTATGCTGCATCTCCTGTGGGATGTATGTGGTGAGGAAATCCAGTAGTGTTTCAGGAGATTTTAGTTGTAAGAAGTGCATTAGATTGCAGCTTCTGGAGGAGCGTGTAAAGGAGCTGGAGGGGGAGGTAGAGGAACTCCGCATAATTCGGGAGGCGGAGGTGGAAGTTGATAGGAGTTATAGAGAAATAGTAACTCCTAGAAATGAGGCTTGGGTCAATGCCAGGAGGAGGGGTAAGAAGCAATCGGGAAGACAATCCCCTGGGGCGGTTCCCCTCCATAATAGGTTTTCGGTGCTGGAGGCTACAGTTGAGGAGGAATCAACTGAGCATAGAGAGCAGATCTCTGGGGGTGAGCCGAGTGAGAAAGCTCAGGTGGTTAGGGGCTGTAAAAGACTGGGCCTTGTGATTGGGGACTCCACAATTAAGGGGACAGATAGGAGGGTCGGAACTAAAGGTAGGGACTCAGGGTTGGTGTGTTGCCTACCAGGGGCTGGGGTCCGGGATGTGTCTGACAGGGTATTCAGGACTCTTAGGGGGGAGGGAGATAAACCACAAGTTATTGTACATGTGGGGACACACGACATAGGGAGGATAGGGGAAGGGGATATTAGGCAGGGATTTATGGAGTTGGGGTGGAAACTAAAGGCCAAGACTGACAGAGTGGTTATCTCTGGACTCTTGCCTGTACCACGGGATAGTTTAGAGAGGAATAGGGAGAGGGAAGGTTTGAATTCATGGCTGAGGGGATGGTGCAGGAGGGAGGGGTTCAGGTACTTAAGCAATTGGGGCTCGTACTGGGGAAGGTGTGACCTCTATGAGAAGGATGGTCTACACCTTAATCAGAAGGGGACCAATATCCTGGGGGGTAAATTTGCTAAGGCCATGCAAGGAGGTTTAAACTGATTCGGGGGGGGGGAGGGATCCTGAGTAGTGGGGCTGAAAGTGAGGGATGCATGGATGGGGACTGCAATGCACGGCATTGCAGAGGTGGGGTGGAGCAGGGTTTGAAATGTGTATACTTCAATGCCAGGAGTATTCGCAATAAAGTGGGTGAACTTGCAGCGTGGATCAGTACCTGGGACTTCGATGTTGTGGCTATTTCAGAGACATGGATAGAGCAGGGGCAGGAATGGATGCTGCAGGTCCCGGGGTTCAAATGTTTTAGTCGAAGTAGGGAAGGAGGTAGAAGAGGGGGAGGGGTAGCATTATTGGTCAGAGATTGTATCACAGTGTCAGAGAGGAGGTTTGATGAGGACTTATCTGTTGAGGTAGTATGGGCGGAGATTAGAAATAGGAGAGGAGAGGTCACCCTGTTGGGAGTCTTTTATAGACCTCCTAAAAGTTCTAGAGAGGTTGAGGAAAGGATTGCGGAGTCAATCCTGCTTAGGAGTGAAAGTAATAGGGCAATTGTTATGGGGGATTTTAACTTGACTAATATTGACTGGAATTGTTATAGCTCTAGCTCGTTAGAGGGGTCAGTTTTTGTTCAAAGCGTGCAGGAAGGTTTTTTGACTCAGTATGTAGACAGGCCAACTAGAGGTGAGGCTACATTGGATCTGGTGCTGGGAAATGAGCCAGACCAGGTGCTAGACTTGGAAGTTGGTGTGCATTTTGGTGATAGTGACCACAATTCGGTTACGTTCACCTTAGTGATGGAAAGGGATAGGCATGAACCTCGGGCCAGTGGTTTTAGCTGGGGGAAGGGTAATTATGAGGCTATTAGGAGAGAATTAGGAAACATAGGTTGGACTAGGAGATTACAGGGACTGGGAACGTCCGACATGTGGAGTTTTTTCAAGGAGCAGCTACTGCGAGTCTGTGATAGGTATGTCCCTGTCAGGCAAGGAGGAATTGGTAGGGCTAGGGAACCGTGGTGCACCAAAAAAGTTTCTTTGTTGGTTAAAAAGAAAAAGGAGGCTTATGTTCGGATGAGACGTGAGCACTCGGGTAGTGCACTAGAAAGCTTTAGATTGGCTAAGAGGGAGTTGAAGAGCGAGCTTAGAAGGGCTAAAAGAGGACATGAGAAGACTTTGGCGGATAGGGTTAAAGAGAATCCTAAGGCGTTCTATAGGTATGTCAAGAACAGAAGGTTGGTTAGGGCAAGTTTAGGGCCAGTTATAGATGGCAGAGGGAAGTTATGTGTGGAACCGGAGGAGATTGGTGAAGCATTGAACCAATATTTCTCTTCGGTGTTCACGCAAGGGGACATGAATATAGCTGAGGAGGACACTGGGTTGCAAGGGAGTAGAATAGACAGTATTACAGTTGATAAGGAGGATGTGCAGGATATTCTGGAGGGTCTGAAAATAGATAAATCCCCTGGTCCGGATGGGATTTATCCAAGGATTCTCTGGGAGGCAAGAGAAGTGATTGCAGAGCCTCTGGCTCTGATCTTCAGGTCGTCGTTGGCCTCTGGTATAGTACCAGAAGATTGGAGGTTAGCGAATGTTGTCCCATTGTTTAAGAAGGGGAACAGAGACTTCCCCGGGAATTATAGACCGGTGAGTCTCACTTCTGTTGTCGGCAAGATGTTGAAAAAAATTATAAGGGATAGGATTTATAGTTATTTGGAGAGTAATGAATTGATAGGTGATAGTCAGCATGGTTTTGTGGCAGGTAGGTCGTGCCTTACTAACCTTATTGAGTTTTTTGAGAAAGTGACCAAGGAGGTGGATGGGGGCAAGGCAGTGGACGTGGTATATATGGATTTTAGTAAGGCGTTTGATAAGGTTCACCATGGTAGGCTTCTGCAGAAAATGCAGATGTATGGGATTGGGGGTGATCTAGGAAATTGGATCAGGAATTGGCTAGCGGATAGGAAACAGAGGGTGGTGGTTGATAGTAAATATTCATCATGGAGTGCGGTTACAAGTGGTGTACCTCAGGGATCTGTTTTGGGGCCACTGCTGTTTGTAATATTTATTAATGATCTGGATGAGGGTATAGTTGGGTGGATTAGCAAATTTGCTGATGACACCAAAGTCGGTGGTGTGGTAGACAGTGAGGAAGGGTGTCGTAGTTTGCAGGAAGACTTAGACAGGTTGCAAAGTTGGGCCGAGAGGTGGCGGATGGAGTTTAATGCGGAGAAGTGTGAGGTAATTCACTTTGGTAGGAATAACAGATGTGTTGAGTATAGGGCTAACGGGAGGACTTTGAATAGTGTGGAGGAGCAGAGGGATCTAGGTGTATGTGTGCATAGATCCCTGAAAGTTGGGAATCAAGTAGATAAGGTTGTTAAGAAGGCATATGGTGTCTTGGCGTTTATTGGTAGGGGGATTGAATTTAGGAGTCGTAGCGTTATGTTGCAACTGTACACAACTCTGGTGCGGCCGCACTTGGAGTACTGTGTGCAGTTCTGGTCCCCACATTACAGGAAGGATGTGGAGGCTTTGGAGAGGGTGCAGAGGAGGTTTACCAGGATGTTGCCTGGTATGGAGGGGAGATCCTATGAGGAGAGGCTGAGGGATTTGGGATTGTTTTCGCTGGAAAGGCGGCGGCTAAGAGGGGATCTTATTGAAACATATAAGATGATTAGAGGTTTAGATAGGGTGGATAGTGATAGCCTTTTTCCTCTGATGGAGAAATCCAGCACGAGGGGGCATGGCTTTAAATTGAGGGGGGGTAGTTATAGAACCGATGTCAGGGGTAGGTTCTTTACCCAGAGGGTGGTGAGGGATTGGAATGCCCTGCCAGCATCAGTAGTAAATGCGCCTAGTTTGGGGGCGTTTAAGAGATCCGTAGATAGGTTCATGGACGAAAAGAAATTGGTTTAGGTTGGAGGGTCACAGTTTTTTTTTTAACTGGTCGGTGCAACATCGTGGGCCGAAGGGCCTGTTCTGCGCTGTAATGTTCTATGTTCTATGTTCTATGAATGTTTAACTCAAGAAACACCTGACACTGGGCGCAGAAAGAGTCAATATCATGATTTCAAATAAGTGACTCCTGGAGCTGAGCAAATGATCAAGATAAACTTTGAGTGGGCATTGGAAAGAAGTCTTCATTTCCTGGGCAATGCCACCTTTCACCTTGAAAATACACAATGGCATCCCACAGCAAAGAGACTCGGTTAGTTAGTGATACCTGCGGAAGGATCACTTAGCTCTGTTTCTCTCCACAGACGCTGCCAGACCTGCTGAGTTTATCCAGCATTTTCTGTTTGTATTTTAGATTTTCAACACCCGCAGTATTTTGCTTTTATGTTAGTATGAGATCTGGGTCAGTTTAGTGCATCACACTGCACAATTTTCATGGACTTCCAGCACATGTTTTCGGTTTAAACAATAATCTCAAAAACAATCGAGGGTTTTAAATCACAGAAAGCAGTAAGATGTGCGTAGATTTCTGTTGCTTGTTTTGAAATGTCTGTTGTTAACTGATTTCTTTTCACGCATGGGTTGTCTGGTTTGGTTACAAAATAAAGCTTATCGTATTCTGTAAAAAGAATATTCGCCCTTTGAATGAGGAATATGGAATATCGCTTAATGTGGAGAAGCTGGGATTTACTCTCCGTGGATCAGAGAAGATTAAGGAATGATGTAATACGGGGGTTTAAAAGTGTGAGGGGCTTTGATAAAGAGACTTGCTGAAGGGTAGTAACCAAATGAAGAGACTTATTTTCACGGTGGCACTGCTGCCTCACAGCGCCAGGAACCCGGTTTGATTCCAGCCTTGCATGACTATGTGTGGAGGTTGCATGTTCTTCCCGTGTCTGCGTGGGTTAGGTGGATTGGCCAACTGAATTGTCCCTTAGTGCCCAAGGATGTGTAGCTTATGTAGATTGACCATGCTAAATTGCTCCTTAGTGGATTAGCCATGGTAAATGCACGGGGTTACAGGGACAGGGGGAGAGGACCTGGGTAAGATCCTCTGTCAGTGTAGGTGCAAGCTAGATGGGACGAACGGCCTTTTCTGCCCTGTGGGGATTCTATGGTTCTATGAACATGTCAGACAATAAGTGTGATATTTTAATGTTGACCGTAAAACATGGGAACATAGGAACAGGAATAGGTAGTTTCTCAGTTAGATTATGTTCACCTGTATCTTTACTCCTTGATTCTGTTACATAGAAACATAGAAACCCTACAGTGCAGAAGGAGGCCATTCGGCCCATCGAGTCTGCACCGACCACAATCCCACCCAGGCCCTACCCCCACATATTTTACCCGCTAATCCCTCTAACCTACACACCCCAGGACTCTAAGGGACAATTTTTAACCTGGCCAATCAACCTAACCCGCACATCTTTGGACATCATACTTTTACCTAACGAAAAATATCAATCTTAACTGAAATTTTCAATTGGTCGCCGCCTCAACAGCTTTTGAGGAGTGGGACTTCCCAATTTTCAACACCCTTTCTGTGAAGAAATCCTTTCTGACACCAAGCAGCCTGGCTCTCACTTCAGGGACATGTCCCCTTGTTCTGGATCCTTCCATCAGAGGAAAGCGTTTCTCTCCATCAGTATGTGGAAATATACCATTTAAATGGAGAGAGATTGCAGAACTCTGAGATACACAGGGATCTGGGAGTCTTGGTAAAAAAAACAGTTACAAAACGTTAGTATGCAGGTACAGCAAGTGATTAGGAAGGTAAGTGGAATGTTGGTGTTTATTGTAAAGGGAATAGAATATAAAAGTCGGGAAGTTTACTGCAGCTGTACATGGTGAGACCACATCTAGAATATTCTGGACAGTTTTGGTCTGCTTATTTGAAAAAAAAGATATAATTGTTTTATGAGACGTTCAGAAAAGCTTCACTCAACTCATTCCTGGGATGAAGGGCTTATCTTATGAAGAAAAGTTGAACAGGTTGGGCCCCACTGGAGTTTAGAAGAATGAGAGATGATATTAGTGAAACATGTAAGGTCCTGAATGGGTTTGATAGGGTGTTTCCAATTGTGGGAGAGACTGGAACCAGGTGACAAAGTTTAAGAATACTGTTTAAGACAAAGATAAGGGGATTTTCTTTTCTCTCTCAGTGCGTCATTAGTCTGTGGAATCATCTTCCTCAGAAAACAGTAAAGGATGGGTCATTGCATTTATTCAAGGCAGAGTTAGTCAGATTTTTGATAGACAAGGGATATGGGGTGCAGACAGCAAAGTGGAGTTAGAAATAAGAACATAAGAACTAGGAGCAGGAATCGGCCACCTGGCCCCTCAAGCCTGCTCCGCCACTCAATAAAATCATTGCTGATCTTTTTGTGGACTTCGCTCAACTTACCACTACCTCACCATAACCCTTAATTCCTTTACAGTTCAAAAATCTATCTATCCTTGCCTTAAAAAATATTCGACGAGGTAGCTTCAACTGCATCACTGAGCAGGGAATTCCACAGATTCACTGGTTGAAGAAGTTCCTCCTCAACTCAGTCCTAAATCTGCTCCCCCTCAATTTGAGGCCATGCCCCCTAGTCCTGCCAGTCGAAACAACTTCCCTGCTTCTATCTTTTCTATTCCCTTCATGATCATATATGTTTCTATAAGACCTCCCCTCATTCTGGCCATGCACTCAACCCTGGAACACCTAGATAACAAAGACACCTATGTCAGACTCCTATTTATTGACAACAGCTCAGCCTTCAACACTATTATTCCCGCAAAACTAATCTCCAAACTCCGTGGCCTGAACCTCGGCACCTCCCTTTGCGACTGGATCCTGAACTCACAGACCACAATTAGTAAGGATGGGAAACAACACCTCCTCCACGATCATCCTCAACACCAGTACCCCACAAGGCTGTGTTCTCAGCCCCCTACTATACTCCTTATATACCTATGACTGTGCGGCCAAATTCCTCTCCAACTCGATATTCAAGTTTGCTGAAGACACCACTGTAATGGGTCGGATCTCAAACAATGATGAGACAGAGTACAGGAATGAGATAGAGAATCTGGTGAACTGATGCAGCAACAATAATCTCTCCCTCAATGTCATCAAAATGAAGGAGATTGTCATCGACTTCAGGAAGCTTAAAGGAGAACACGCCCCTGTCTACATCAATGGGGACGAAATAGAAAGGGTCGAGAGCTTCAGGTTTTTAGGTGTCCAGATCGCCAACAACCTGACCTGGTCCCCCCATGCCGACACTATAGTTAAGAAAGCCCACCAACGCCTCTACTTTCCCAGAAGACTAAGGAAATTTGGTATGCCAGCTATGACTTTCACCAACGTTTACAGATGCGCCATAGAAAGCATTCTTTCTGGTTGTATCACAGCTTGGTATGGCTCCTGCTCTGCCCAAGACTGCAAGGAACTACAAAAGATCGTGAATGTAGCCCAGTCCATTACGCAAACCAGCCTCCCATCCATTGACTCTGTTTACACTTCCCGCTGCCTTGGCAAAGCAGCCAGCATAATTAAGGACTCTATGTACCCCGGCCATTCTCTCTTCCACCTTCTTCCTTTGGGAAAAAGATACAAAAGTCTGAGGTCACATACCAAACGGCTGCTGTCAGACCTTTGAATGGACTTACCTTGCATTAAGTTGATCTTTCTCTACACCCTAGCTATGACTGTAACACTACATTCTGCACTCTCTAGTTTCCTTCTCTATGAATGGTATATTTTGTCTGTATAGTGCACAAGAAACAATACTTTTCACTGTATGTTAATACATGTGACAATGATAAATCAAATCAAATCATTCTTCTGAATTCCAATGGAGTTGACACAGCCAGATCAGCCATGATCTTATTGAATAGCAGAACAGGCTTGAAGAGCTGAATGACCTACTCCTGTTCCTAAGTCAAAAACAAAGAACAGTACAGCACAAGAACAGGCCCTTCGGCCCTCCAAGCCTGCACCGATCATGTTGTCCTATCTAGACCAATCACTTATTCCCTCTATTCCCTGTTTGTTCATATGCCTATCAAGATAAGTCCTAAATCTGGCTAATGTAACTGTCTCAACCACCTCACTTGACCATGCATTCCAGGCCCCCACCACCCTCTGTGTAAAAAACTTCCCCCGCACATCTCTACTGAACCTTTCCCCCCTTATCTTGAACTTGTGCCCTCCTGTAATTGTCATTTCTGCCCTGGGAAAATAGCTTCCAACTGTTCATAAACTTCTATCAGGTCACCCCTCAGCCTCCATCTTTCCAGGGAGAACAATCCTAGTTTATTCAGTCTCTCCTTATAGCTAATACCCTCCATACCAGGCAACATCCTGGTAAACCTTCTCTGTACTCTCTCCAAAGCCTCCACATTCTTCTGGTAGTGTGGTGACCAGAAATGGACACAGTATTCCAAATATGGCCTAAACAACGTTTAATACAACTGCAACATAATTTGCCAACTTTTATACTCGATGCCCTGTACGATGAAAGCAAGTATGCCATATGTTTTCTTTACCACCTTTTCCACCTGCACTGCCACTTTTAAGGATCTGTGGACCTGTACTCCTAGATTTCTCTTTGTGTCTATGCTCTTGATGGTTCTGCCATTTATTTTATAGCTCCCACCTGAATTGGATCTACCAAAATCACCTCGCATTTGTCCGGATTAAATTCCATCTGCCATTTCTCAGCCCATTTTTCCAGCCTATCTAGATCCTGCTGTATTCTCTGACAATCTTCATCACTATCTGCAACTCCGCCAATCTTAGTATCTTCCACAAACTTGCTAAACAAACCAGCTACGCTTTCTTCCAAGTCATTGATATATATTACAAACAGCAGAGGTCCCAACACTGATCCCTGTGGAACACCACTAGTTACAGACCTCCATTCAGAAAAACACCCTTCCACTGCTACCCTCTGTCTTCTTTGGCCAAGCCAGTTCTGAAGCCATCTAGCTAGTTCACTCCTGATCCCGTGAGATTTAATACTTCACCAGCCTGCCATGACGGACCTTGTCGAAGGCTTTACTGAAGTCCATGTAGACAACATCCACAGCCCTTCCATCGTCAATCATTTTTTTTACCTCCTCAAAAAACTCAATTAAATTAGTGAGACATGACCTCCTTCGTACAAAACCATGCTGTATATCGGTAACACGACCATTCAGTTCCAAATGCGTATAAATCCTATTCCTATGAACCTTCTCCAACAGCTTTACTATCACTGACCTCAAGCTCAGTGGCCTATAATTACTCGGGTTATCCTTGCTACACTTTTCAAATAACGGAACAACATTGGCTACCCTCCAATCCTCTGGGACCTCACCAGTGACCAACGAAGAAACAAAGATTTCTGTTAGACGCCTAGCAATTTCCTGTTCGAACAACACTTAGTTTATATTTTCAAAGGGTTACTAACCTAGTGTCTGCAGCCTTTTCCCCTTTAACCCCGGTATCTTCCTGACAACTTGCATTGTCCCTCCCCCGAGATCAATTGCCCCAAAGCTGACGGCAATACTGCAGATGGGACTCGAGCTCTGCTTCTTGAGATGAAGGCCAACACGTCTTTACTCTTTTATTTTTTTTTATTATTGTCCATTGGCATTTGATGGATTGTGTACTCGGATCGCTAAATCCTTCTGCTCTTCGACAATACCTAGCTTCTCGCCATTTAGAAAATATCCTGCTGAGATTCAAAATGGATGTGCTCACATTTTCCCACTTTGAACTCCATCTGTCACAGTTTTGGACACTTGGTAAATCCATCATGTGGCTTTGCAACTTTATGTTCCCATCCACATAGAAACTGGCACATTAAATAAAGCAAAAGTGACACGAAGAAAAGCAGTGTTACGCAGCGAGTGGTTAGTACAGGCACGATGGGCCAAATGGCCTCCTTCTCCGCTGTAATAATTCTGTGATTTTGAAACATAGAAAGATTTACGGTACACAAGGAGATCACTATTTACTGTGCTCTCTAACTTTTGTTAGCGGACCCAGAAACTCCCTGTTTCTTCATTCAAGTCATTTTGAAATGTAGTGAAAAGCTGCAACACCCAAGTACATCATAGGGGCCACCACTGGTCACATCCTGCCAATGTGAGGATATAACTATTAGCCCTACTCTCTCTCTCCAGCCTCCTGATCAAATCTCTGTTCAAACCAATACGTTACCTCCAATCCCTTACCTGTGACACTGCTGAGCACAGAAGAGCTGTCGGTCCCTGATTGGCTGGCAGCGCTCTGCTTTCGCCCCGGGGCCTTGATCCTCGGGGAGGACCGCCACTGGCCACTTAGGTGCCCGAGTGGCGCAAGATACTCTCCGGCCAGCGGTTGGGGACCCCATCTGCTCCACCAGATTCCGCCTGATTTTCCTTTGCAAATCTATGTTGTCGTTCTCTAATTAATACCTTTTCTCCGAATCCAGGCTTCAAGATATGCAGAGTGAGATTACCAGTTCGTGCTTTTTAGGGCAGGTCTGTCCTGTGATCTTAGACCCACGAGGGTTTTATTGGTGATTCTCCAAGGTTATTTCACTAAGAATCTTTACATAAAGCGGACGGAAGAATGTTTTGTGGAGATAGAATCCAGTCGCAGAGATGAAGGGACATTGCTGACTGTTAATAATGCCCAACCTCTTGTCTATAGTCAGAGTGTAGCTTGTCAAGGGATAGACAGACGGGACGTCCTCGTCAGTTGGGAAAATGTTCTATTCGGACGGGACTGGACTGGGAACTGGGTCACGGCGAAAGGGGTGAACACGAGGACTTTAAACTGGTAAATGGAGGAAGGACATTGGTGGAAAAGAAAATCTAAAAACGATTATGAAACAAGTGAAAAGGAAGACAGTAGAATAATGGTCAGAAATTGTGCACTATAGGTACTACAGCTGAATGCAAAATTAAAAATATATAATCATTCAACCGGGAGATATACATGAGAAATGTTAAGCGGAAGGACAGGTTGGGAGATGTGGCTCCATTCTATATAAAACAACAGGAAGGAGGAGTGACGGAATTTTACTTATTGTGACCGAAGATTTTGTTTTTGGAAATCACCTTAGTTATTTATCCCATTATCAGCCGTTATCAAACTATGGCACTATAACAGTGCGGACAGAATGTTTTGAGATGTAAGGTGCGGTTCTACTTACATACAAATCTGTATTTGTAGGTTTAAGATAGAATCAGAGAATTATGGCGTGGCGGCATTCGGCCCATCGTGTCTGTGCTAACCGGAAAAGAACAATTTAGCCTAAATTGAGAACCTTCCAGTTCTTTATTTGAATATCCAAGTGCTTCTTAAAATGCGACGGGGTTTCTGTCTTTACCAACCATTCAGACATTAATTTCCAAACCCGCAACAACCTCCTTAATTCCTCTCTAATCCTATACCAATTTCTTTAAAACTATTCCTATTCCCTCCCCATTTCCGCTTATTGACCTCTTTGCTAATATAAACAGTTAATTCCAACCCACTCTATACATGCTCCTCATAATTTTATACTCAACTACATGTCTCCCAGTCTCGTCTGCCGAAGAAAAACAAGTCCAGCCTAACCAATCTCAGTTTAAATTTTCCATTCCTGACAGCATCCTATCAAATTTCCTCTCTACCCACTCTATTGGGATCACATCCAGCCAGTGATGTGGTGACCAGTACTTTATACAGTATACCAGCTGTGGTCTAATTCGTGTTTCGTACAATATAACCTCTCTGCTCTAGAATGCATCGGCCAGTACAGGTAAGTATCGCGTATACAATCTTAATCACTTTATCTACTCATCTTGCTATCTTCCTGGATCTGTGGCTGTCCACTGCAAGCTCCCTCTGTCCCCCTACACTTCTCAGTGCCTTACCATTTACTGTGTATTCCATTACTTTGCTTGCCCTCCACTTTTTCAGATGGAATTCCATTTGTCAGTTTTCTGGGGTCTGATCAGTCCACTGATACTTTTCTGGAATTCACAGTTTTATTCCTCACTATCACCCACACAGTCAGGTTTTGTATCAACTGAAAATTTAAGTCATCCCCTTTATATTTAAGTCGAAATCATCAATATACACCGTGAATAGGAAGCACCTAATGCTAAACCCTACTGAATTCCGCTGAGAACAGCCTCCCAGCCAGAATAATCTATTGATAATAATCTAATGATCATCACCCTTTGGTTCCTGACACTCAGCCAATTTTATATCTAACTCGCCTTTGACTTGGGCCTCTTTACTTTAGGTTTTTGGACCAGTCTGCTATGTGGGACATTGTCAGAAGTCTTGTTGAAATCCATGTAGACCACATCACATAACATGCCTTATTAGTTACTGCCTCAAAAAATTCTATCAAGTTAGATAGGTATGACTTTCCCTGAACGAATCAATGTGGAATGCCCTGGATTAATCTGGGTCATTCGAAATGGTGAGCAATACTTTCTTTTTCCAATAATATTCCAATGAATGAGACTGGATTAACTGACCTGTAGTTACTCAATCTATCCCTCCCTTGCCTTTTAAATAATAGTATAACAGTAACAGTTCTGTGACACCACTTCTGTATGTAGCCAAAGAGAATTGGAAAATAATGGTGAGAGTCTCCACTATTTCTTCCCTTGCTTCCCATAGCAGCAAAAGATGTAAATCCCACAAACATCTCTCTCTTGCTGTCTTTAGCCAATCACATTAGTTCATATTTTTCTTTATTAACTACAATGTCTGTATGTCCTCCTGAAGACAGGTAACAATAATTAATTAAGAACCATATCTCTGTCTTCTGCCTCCACACACAGGCTCCGCTTCTGGTTTCAAAGAGACTATATTCTTTCCTTATTAATCCTCTTGCTCTTAATGTATTTACATCTCCAAGACTTCTTGATTTTATTTGTTTGGGGTGGCATGGTGGCACAGTGGGTGGCACTGCTGCCTCACTGTACCAGGGACCCAGGTTTGATTCCTGGCTTGGGTGACTGTGCGGAGTCTGCACATTCTCCCCAAGTCTGTGTGGCATTCCTCCGGGTGCTGCGGTTTCGTCCCACAATCTGAAAAACATGCTGGTTAGGTGAATTGGCCATGCTAAGTTTTCCCTCAGTGTACACTTCATTGCGGTGTTGATGGAAGCCAACTTGTTACACTAATAATTTAACTCTAACAATGTTTTAATGCCTTTGCACTTCTAATTTGTTTTTTTAATGTGACCCCCTGAACTTCCTATAATCTTCTGTGTCTTATTGTGCTTTCAGTATTTAACACAAGATGCCTTTTTCCAATCCTATTCTATATACTGTATGACATCCAGGGCAGCCTACTTCTCTTCCTTCAATGCCTCCTATTGCTCTGATTTACCTTCAAGTAGTTGTTTCGAGATCAATTTCGGCAAATCACAACTCAATTTAAGAAAACGGACTTTTCCCCAATTTAAAACTTATTCCTCGTCTACCTTTGTCCGTTTTCTATAGCCTACTCTAAATCTAACTGAGTTATTATCATCTCCACCAAAATGCTCCTCCACTGATAATCCTTCCCACTTCCTAATCTCATTTGCTGAAATTAAGTCCAGAACATGCCATTTCTCTTGCTTGGTATGGTACATTCTGGCTGAAGAAGCTCTCCTCAATGCATTTTAAAAATTCTGCGCCCTCTGTGACTTTTACACTGATTATATTCCAGCTAAAAATCGGGTAAATCTCCTACTATTGCTGTCCTATTGTTGTTTATGTTTTTAGAAATTTACCTGCGTGTTTGCTGTTCTAACCCCCTGACTTCAAAGGTTGGGGTGGGGCGGGGGGGGGGGGGGGCGGAGGGGGGATGGTGGGAATATTCCTATCACTGTGATTGCCCCTGTTTTGTTCTTTATTTGACATCTTTTGTTCTTTATTGACATCTTGTATTGGAAATTTATATTTGCATTTTTTTCTATTGAAGTGTCGATTTGTGCAACGGTCTAATCGCCACTAAAAATGTCCATTGTTTAGAATGCCAAATAATATCAAGACAAAATTGCCCCTATGTAAGAGGCCGGGTGGCTCAGTTGCTTTGTCAGTTATCGTGTGGCGCAGCATAATGCCAATGGCACAGCTTCCATTCCCATGCTGACTTTTTTATTCCAGGTTTGATGCAGAATGGTGCCTTTCAAGTAATTTGTCGACCCTAACAGAGAAATGACTTCCTCTTGGGCTGTGCCAACTTGCCAACTATTGTGGTGGGTTTATGCCACCCATTGAGCCCAGCCAGTCGCGTATCCTACATCACCTGTAATATCAGTCGGATAGGATTGCTCATTGTTCATTTCGTTTCAGAACAAGTTTAAAATTGAAAGCGGATCGTGCTATTGCGCCACCTAAACTATGCAGTCTAAACCAGCCCTCCGGCTAGCTTCCTGTTTCATTTTAATATTCTGCTTTTCAATCTTTTAAATGAAGTTATGGACATTGCTTCAACCGTTCCACCTCCTGACCCATCCTCCCCTTCTATTCTTATGTGATTCCCTGAAACGTGTGTCAGATATCTGTGTCCAAGATACACACATCCTATCACGGGGGATGTGTGTATCTTGGATCCGAATTCTGTTCGTCAGTCCTGAATCTTCCCAGCTCCAGACCGCTAAAGGTAACAGACTAGTTTTTATTCTGAAACCGCCCATCCCCGATATATTCCAGAAAACCCACTTTACCATCGACTTTGGAGCTTTGCAAATGAGGCCCTCATAATTGTATTCCGTCTGCAACCCCACCAAAGTTTTGTACAAGTTTAACGTTATCTCGCAGTTTTTGTATTCTCGAACAGGAGACACAAGTACTACATTTATGGTGTCTTTTACAGAGAGAAACGCCGAGAATCATTTCCCAAACTACCATAGAGGCTTTGACAACGTCAGAACTATTACGAGGGGGTAACCAGATTTGAGTCTTAAAATAGGAAAAAGCGGTCGTGAGGTTGGTCTCGCAGCGTGCTGGTCTAACACCATAAGAAATAGGAACAAGAGTAGGCTGTTCGGCGCCTCGAACCTGCTCCACCATGCAATAGGATCATGGCTGATCCGACATTCCTCACATCCACTTTCCTGCCCTTTTCTCTTAACCCTTGATTCCCTTACTGATCAAAAATCTATCTCAGCCTTAAATATACACACGGACTCTGCCCCCACAGCTCTCTGCCCCCCACTGCACTCTGCCCTACAGCTCTGTGTGGCAAGGAATTCCAAAGGCTCACAACCCTCTGAGAGAAGGAATTCCTCCTCATCTCAGCCTTAAATTGGCGCCCTTTATTCTGAGATGATGCACTCTGATCCCAGACTCTCCTGCCATCAGGAGAAACATCCTCTAAGTATTTACCCTGTCAAGCCCCATAGAAATTCTATATGTTTCAATGAGATCACATCTCATTCTTCTAAATGAGTGAAGTCCCAACCTGTTTAACCTTTCCCTATAGACAATCCCTCCAAACTGGGGATCATCCTAGTGAACCTTCTCTGAACTGCCTCCAATGAAATAATCTTTCCTTAAATAAGAGGACAAAACTGCCCACAGTACTCCAGATGTGGTCTCACCAGTACCTCGTACAGTTGCAACAAGATTTCCCTACTCTTATAATTCAACCCCTTTGAAATAAGGGCCAACACTCCATTAGCTTTCCTGATTACCTGCTGTACCTGTGTGCTAGCTTTCTGTACTTCATGCACAAGTGGCCAAAGTCCCTTTGCGTTGCAACTTTTTGCTGTTTTTCTCCTTTCAATAATATTCTGTTCCTTTGTTCCCCCTTCCAAAATGAACATCATGTTGTCTCACATTATACCATTTGCTAACATTTTGCCCCCATTCAGTTTCTCTTTGTAAGCTGTATCCCTCTCTGCTTTTCCTCCTATTTTTGTGTTGAATGCAAATTTGGCTACTTCCTTCAAGTTAGTAATATATATTGTAAACTGATGCAGTCCCAGCACTGATCCCTGTGGAACTCTACTGGTTACAGGTCACCAACCTGAAAAAAAAACCCTTATCCCCACTCGCTGTTTCTTGCCTATTAGCCAATTCTCTATCTATGCCAATATACTACCAAAAACAGCATGGGCTCATATCTTATATCTCGTCACAGACTTGGTGGGCCAAAGGACCTGTTGCTGTGCTGTACTGTTCTTTGTTCCTATAACTTAACCTTTTGTGAGGTACCTTGTTGAATACCTTCTGGAAGTCCAAATACAACACATCTACTGGCTCCCCTCTACCCACTCTGGTTCAGAATTCCTCAAAGAATTCTAATAAATCTATTCTACACAATTTCCCTTTCATGAAGCCATGCTGACTCTACTTGACTAGATTATAATTTTCCAAATGCGCTTCTATTCCTTCCTTAATAATTTATTCTAACATTTTTCCAACAATAGATGTTAGGCTAATTGGCCTATAGTTACCAACTTTTTACCTCCCTCCCTCTTTGAATAGGGGTATCACATTATCAGTTCTCCAATCTTCCAGTACTTCTCCAGAATCCAAGGTTTATTTTGAAAAATTCCAACTAAAGCATCTACTATCTCTGTAGTTACTTCTTTTAGGATCCGAGGATGCAAGCCATAGGGGATTTATCTGTCCTTAGCCTCATTAATTTGTCTAATGCTACTTCTCTAGTGATGGTGATGGTAATTAATTCCTCCCCTCTACTTTTAGTATTAATGGGATGTTTGAACTATCTTCCACTATAGAGACTGATGCAAAATATCTGTTTAACTACTCTGCCATTTCCTTGTTCCCCATAATGATCTCCCTTGATTAATTTTCTAAAGGGCCTTTTATATTTAAGGAAGTTCTTAATGTCAGTTTTTGTATTCCTCGCTACTTTGCTCTCATCGTTTTTTTCTCTCTTTATTGTCTTTTTAGTCCTCCTTTTAGTATATTCTGAATTTATCCCTGTCTTTGGGGCTATTATTGGCTTTGTTTCTTTACATGCTTTTCCTTTCAACTTAATGTTCTCATTTAACTTTCTTGGTTCGCCATGGTAAGTTTATCCCTCTGTCCTTCCTCCTTACTGGGATACATTTTTGCTGAGAGTCATGAATTACCTTCTTAAATGTCTGCCACTGTTTGCTTACCGTCTTTCCTGCTAATCTATCTGCCCAGTTCATTTTAGCTAACTCGATCCTCATTTCATTGTAAATCCCTTTATTTAAGTTAAACACAGGTGCTTCCGACCCAATTTTCTCACTCTCAAACTGAATATTACATTTTATCATGTTATGATCACTACTTCTAGGGAATCTTTTACTCTGATGTCTTTATTAAACCTGTCTAATTATCCATTACCAGATCCAAATAGCCTGTGACCTGGTTAGCGCCATGACATATTGCTGTAGGAAACTATCCCTAATGCACTCTATGAGTTTGTTTTCATAGCTACCCTTTCCAACTTGATTAACCCAATCAACATGAAGATTAAAATCATCGTAATTATTGGTCTATTCTTTTTATATGCTGCTATTATTTGTTGATTTATACCCTTTCCTACAGTGTGGCTACAGTTTGGGGGTCCATACACTACTCCTACTAATGTCTTCTTTCCCTAGCTGTTTTTTTTCCCTCCAGCCAAATGGACTCTACATCATCCAAGCCTAGAGCATCTCTCACAACTGACCTCATTTCAGCTCTTATTAACAGTGCTACCCCACCACCTTTTCCTTCTTTCCTATCCTTCTGGAAGGTCAAATGTCCCTGGATATTAAGTTCTCAGTTTTGATCTCCTTTTAACCATGTCTCCATAATGGCGATCAGATCAGATCCATTTACCTCGACTCGCTTTGTGCATTAAGATACAAAGCCTTTATGCTTGCGTTTTTGCAATTTTTAATCATCCTAACTTTGCTTTGTACTGTGGCACTTTGCACTTTGCCTCTCACCCTTGATTACCCTGTCTACTATTTTTGCATTTTACTGTACTTACTCTTATTACTGTCCTTATTTCCCTTTCCCTTGTCATCCTGCTTAGGTTCCTATCCCCCTGCCATTCTAATTTAAACCCTCCCCAACCACACTCGCAAATACTCACCCTAGAACATCAGTCCTGGTCCTGCCCAGGTGTAACCCATCCAGTTTGTACGGTCGCATTTCCCCCAGAACTGGTCCCAATGTCCCTGTAATTTGAAACCCTATCCCTTGCACCATCTTCCCAGTCACGTATTCGTCTGATATACCTGCAATTAAAGTTATTGTTACTGTTATCCTGTTACTGTGCAATAGGAGACCATTCAACCCATCATGTCCGTCCCAGCTTCCCAAATGAGCATTATAACTTAATGTCATTCTTCCGGCATTTTCCCTGTACCCTTGCGCATTGTTTCTACTCAAATAATCATCTCATGCTCAGATTGAACCTTCCTGCACCTCTATCTCCAGACCCGAGCCACTCGTTGTTTACAAATCACTCTAAATCGGCGCCCTCATTCTCGACCCATTTACGAGAGGGGACAATTTCACCGACCTACTCTGTCCAGCCCCGGAAGTCAGTTTGAGAATGGAATCTGCGCCATTGGCTATGTCCTACCCCGCACACTGACCAACTAACCAAATGAGCTACCTCGAACCTTAAAATCTTCACTCAAATACTGCGCCTGTTGATCAGTTTGAATTTAACCCTTTCAGCGCAGATCCTGTCCTCTGACTCCAATGTTCTGGGCAGTGTGATGTGGTTTTCCACGGTGTATGTTATTTAGTTCCCCCAACAACATTAATTATCTCACCCTCTCTTTTCCAGTGAGGACCTACACAAGTTATACCATTGCTCCTGAAATTCCGATTATGTTATTATCGCCTTAATAGCAAAAAGCCACGGTGCTGGAAACCGGAAATGAAAATAGAAAATGCTGGAAATAGGAGAATGACCCTCTCTCAGAGGGTCGTAAGTCTTTCGAATCCTCATCATAGAAATCATAGAAACCCTACAGTGCAGAAGGAGGCCATTCGGCCCATCGAGTCTGCACCGACCACAATCCCACCCAGGCTCTACCCCCACATATTTTACCCACTAATCCCTCTAACCTACGCATCTCAGGACTCTAAGGGGCAATTTTTAACCTGGCCAATCAACCTAACCCGCACATCTTTGGACTGTGGGAGGAAACCGGAGCACCCGGAGGAAACCCACGCAGACACGAGGAGAATGTGCAAACTCCACACAGACAGTGACCCGAGCCGGGAATCGAACCCGGGACCCTGGAGCTGTGAAGCAGCAGTGCTAACCACTGTGCTACCGTGCCGCCCTCTTCCTCAAAAGGGGAGTCTTTGATTTTTTTAAAGGCAGAATTAGATGAATGTATTTAAATTAATTCAAGGGACCTGAGTGTCACTTCTAGGACGGTATTTATTGCCCATCCCTGATTGCCCTTGACAAGGTGGTGATAAGCTGCCTTCTTGAGCCGCTTCAGTTCCTGACGCGTAGGGTGTTGTTCGGGAGGGAGTTCCAGGATTTTGACCCAGCAACAGTGAAGGAACAGTGATACATTTCCAAGTCAGGATGATGGGGCGGCACGGTAGCATAGTGGTTAGCACTGCTGCTTCACAGCTCCAGGGACCTGGGTTCGATTCCCGGCTTGGGTCACTGTCTGTGTGGAGTTTGTACGTTCTCCTTGTGTCAGCGTGGGTTTCCTCCGGGTGCTCTGGTTTCCTCCCACAGTCCAAAGATGTGCGGGTTAGGTTGATTGGCCATGCTAAAATTGCCCCTTAGTGTCCTGAGATGCGCAGGTTAGAGGGATTAGTGGGTAAATGTGTAGGGATATGGGGGTAGGGCCTGGGTGGGATTGTGGTCGGTGCAGACCCGATGGGCCAAATGGCCTCTTTCTGCACTGTAGGGTTTCTATGAAATTCTATGACTGAGTGACATGGAAGGGAACATCAAGGCAGTGCTGTTCCCATATATCTGCTGCCCTCACCCTTCTAGATAATAATAGGTTTGGAGTGTGCTGCTTAAGGATCATTGGTGAATTGTTGCGATGCATCTAGATGGTACACACTGCTGCCACTGTGCATAGGTGGTGGAGGGAGTGAATGTAGAAGGTATTGGAAGGGGTGACAACTAAGTGGACTGCTTTATCCTGGATGAGTGTTGTTGGAGCTGTACTCATCCAAGCAAGTGGAGAGTATTCTATCTGACTCGTGCCTTGAAGATGGTGGACAGGCTTTGGGGAGTCAGGACGTGAGTTACTCGCCACAGAATTCCCAGCCTCTGACCTGCTCTGGTAGCCACAGTTGACTGGTTGAGTTCAGTTTCTTGTCAATGGTAACCCTCAGGATTTTGATAGTGGGGTAATCTAGGCTGGACATCCAGTGATGGTAATCCATTGACTGTCAATAGGAGATGGTTAGATTCTCTCTTGTTGGAGATGGTCACTGCCTGGCATGTGTGTGGCATGAATGTTACTTGCATTTTTGATACGTAAGGGGCTGAAAAGTTATCAAAGGTGGAATTTTGAGTTGAGGTTACAATCAGATCAGCCATGGCGTATTCCTGCTCCTAATTTATGCGCTGGTATATTGGCATATCAGCAAGCATCTTTGGAGACAGAAACGGAATTAACGTTTCAGGCAGATGGCCTGTGATCGGAAATCCTCTGAAAGTCATAGGCCTTTATAGCACGGAAAGAAGCCCTTCGGCTCATCGTGTCTGTGATGGTTATTCCCTCTGAAGCATTTCAATAGCCACAGGTGTTTACATAAAGTTCAACTGCCAAAGGTTTCTGGCTTACAGATATTATGAAAAAAATCTCTGCTGCCGAATGGTATAAAGCCTTTAAAAGTCAGGTATTCTCATTGTCAGTTTTACCCTGTGACTGGGATTCAAACTGAGGTTGCTGCGGCTATAACAGAGTACTAACCCCTATACAATCCCGGTTCGCCATAGGACTACACAGCAACACTCGAATCACACAGATATGATGACGACATGGAATAATGTTTGAAATTGCCATTCATGTCATCACATTATTTCATATTTCCCTTTCTTATTTACAATGTCTGTATGTCCTCCTGAAAACAGATAACAAGAATTGGCAGAGCGAGGGCCTGACTGAAAGGTAAACTCATTGTTCAAATATTGCAGCGAAGCTTGGGCACTGGACACAATTTGGTGAGTTTGGAATTGGCTTCCCATTTCGGGCGGCGCTGGAGTTGGTTAGACCGACTTGGCTTGAAAAAAACAGTTGCTTACAGTGGTCATCAAGATCTTCTTCAATATAACCACAGTGTTGTGTGAGAGGTCGTCTGTACTTGGTCAGAATTGGAAGACTGGGAGCAGAGAAATTGTCACAGCATACACAAGGCTATGGGCCAAGTGCTGGAAAATGGGATTAAAATAGAAAGTTGCTGGCCGAGGACACGATGGGCCGAAGGGCCTCTTTCCGTGCTGTAAAACTCCATTCTAAATTGGAAAATTAGTGCAGCCAGGTTCGGGGTAAGGCTCCGACCGTCTCGGCCCAACAAAGTCTCTTAACACGAGCTTTAAGTGGACCCCTAATAATGCGGCCCTGTTTTAGTTTCAACCATAGGGTAGAGGCCAAGCATCTTCCCTGGGTTTCTGGAAGAAATGGCCAAACTCCTGTTAAATCCCCAACAACCTTTGCTGTCATTGTATACTTGCCGGACTTGCCCCGATTGGGCCGATTGGCCCAATGACAGAGTCTAAACTACCAATCATGGGCAGACTTTCAAATTGGAGTAGCTCAGTTAGCTGGACGGCTAGTTCGTGATGCCACCAGCGCGGGTTCAACTCTCATACGAGATTATTCATGAAAGCCCCGACTTCTCCACCTTACACCTTGCCCGAGGTATGGTGATCATCTAGAATTATGGGACTTTACCAATCCGATACAGTAAGCTTTTCCGGAAATGTGAATCATAGAAATTGATAATAATATATACATCCATGTTCAATTTCTATTGATGCCAAGTTACTTCTGTTGTACACGGTGATGCTCTGGTTTAGGATTTCTCCATTAATAAAGGGACAACGTTCGCAATTGGCACTTTCCCACTCCCTGGGCTCGCGAAATTCAAACAGAGTGAACCAGTCACCGTGGGCGGCATGGTAGCACAGTGGTTAGCACTGCTGCTTTACAGCTCCAGGGACCTGGTTTCGATTCCCGGCTTGGGTCACTGTCTGTGTGGAGTTTGCACATTCTCCTCGTGTCTGCGTGGGTTTCCTCCGGGTGTTCCGGTTTTTTCCCACAGTCCAAAGATGTGCGGGTTAAGTTGATTGGCCATGCTTAAATTGCCCCTTCGTGTCCTGAGATGTGTAGGTTAGAGGGATTAGTGGGTAAATGTGTAGGGATATGGGGGTAGGGCCTGGGTGGGATTGTGGCCGGTGCAGACTCGATGGGCCGAATAGCCTCTTTCTGTACTGTCGGGTTTCTATGATCCCATGAAATGGGAAAAGAGCAACGACCTGTGGGGCTAAGTTGCCTTGGTTTCAATAGCCGGATGGTCCTGACTCAGGAGCTGCAGTAAGTTCCATACAGCACGACATGAAACCGAGACCAGTCAAAAACATCTGGCCACGATTAGTGGTAACATTCCGCCAACAGATGTTACTCATCTAATTGCTGCATTTTCTTACACTCTAACTGCACTTCGAAACACATTTAATTGCCTCTGATGAACTTTGGAATATCCGGAGGATGATAGGCGCTAAATCAATGCAAACCATTTCTCTCAATTGATGTCGAAACACTGTCCCGATTCCCTTTTGGGTAATATTTCCACATAACTGTCGATTTAATACATATTTAATGTGCTGTTAAATTCAGATTTCCAGTTTTATTTCAGATTCATGGCCATTAGCTATGGTCAGTGACTAAATCTAGCAGCTACTATAGGGCATTCTGATCGTGGAACTGTCTCCACACTGCGTTAGAGTCACAACAACGCGGGTTCGATCACCAGGTCCGATCCAGCAAGGACGATAAAATCTTGAATTAATTCTTCTTTATACAGGAATAATCGAATCAGACTGAAGCAACACATTGTACAGAGCGAGATGATTCCGCTAGCCTGCAGGGCAGACAACTTGGAAAGTTAAGGGAATTAAAGAAAGAAACAGGAGGAGACCACGGGGCCCCTTGAGATCAGAGCTGATCGGTGCCCGAATTCCAGCTGAATCAAATATCAGCAGTGGAACATTTAGGGGACAGTAATTATTGTATCACTCGTTAAATTAGCTCAGAAAAAGGAGAAGGAAGAACCTCGGGTAATTTTTTTTTAAACTTTGATTGGAAGAGGACCAATTTCATTATCGTGGGAATAGATTTGACTTAATTAAACTGGAGTTAAAGATTGGCAAAACTGGAACGGACCAATGGGCTTCCTTAAAGAAGGAATGTGTTGGAGTGAATCCAGACGAGTGGGGCTCGGATAGGGCAAATAAAGCCCGAGCTCCCTCGATGCTAAAGTAAATAGAGAGTAAGGATCAAACAGAGAATATGCACATGACAGATACCAAGTTGGTAATGCTAGTGAACATCAGGAAGAAGATAGGAACGGTAAAAGGGCAGAGGGAAAGGGAAAGGCAGGCAGCTGACACAGAGGGAATTCACTAGTCTGTCATAGGCATTTATATGGCACAAAGTTGGCAAACGGAAGGCACCAACAATGGGATTTATGCATAGACTGAGATACTAAATTACAAATTTGCATCTGTCCTTACTAAGGAAGAAGGGAAGGGGAAAGGTGGGGGAGGAGGAGGGAAAGGTGGGGGAGGAGGGGGGGGAAAGGTGGGGGAGGAGGGGGGAAAGGTGGGGGAGGAGGGGGGAAAGGTGGGGGAGGAGGGGGGAAAGGTGGGGGAGGGAGGGAGAAGGGGAGGGGAGGGG